>NW_022953203.1:0-208 GCF_012274545.1 Fukomys damarensis | reverse complement strand
TACTGGGACTATTTTAATTCTGTAAGCACGTTTTCAATGATCTTTGTAAATTAAGAACATTGCATGTTGTTTTATTAAAACAAATATAAAAGATGCTTGCATTTGTTTATTGAGCCGCAAATCAACCTGCCCTATATCTGGACAAGTTCTAACTAGAGATTTTAAGGATGAGAAAATAGCAGGCATATCTCACATTTCTTTCTTTTTT
>NW_022953202.1:0-214 GCF_012274545.1 Fukomys damarensis | reverse complement strand
TAGGTGTCTCCAGTACCAGGTTAATTCTGAACTAAGCAGTGTGAGGGGCGGAAGTTATCTCATTTTGTGACATTTCAAGGAAAGCTCAGGGCTATTATCAGTTCTGTTAGTGATGCTCATCACCACTCAGATTCAGCAACTTTAGCCAGGGTTCAGGAACACTTCTGGCCACTGGGGATGGCAACTCCCAGAAATTCTTTATCACTGACATTCT
>NW_022953201.1:0-743 GCF_012274545.1 Fukomys damarensis | reverse complement strand
GGAAAAGGAGAAAATAATATAATCTGACACTACAGTAATGAGCTTTACCATGAAATCTCACTCCGCCCAAAGGAAAATTGGAGTGGGGGTAGCGAGGTGATGGAAGTAAAAGTAGACATGACATATTCCTAAATGTTAGTCACAGTTTTGAAATAGGTAGCTCACCCTCATGATGAAAAACATCATAGTGATGATGGTATGAGTAAAGAGCTACCAATTATCAAACATTTCCTAGTCCTGTGCTAATTGCTTCATAGTTTTTATTTCTAACACCTACCAGGTAGGTTATAATCACCCCATTTTGTAAATGAGAAACTGCTGTTCAGAGGATTTAAACTACTCACCTAATTTCACACAGATAGTAAGTTGTAGAACAAAGAACTGTGCCATTAGAGCTCAAAATATGCCATCTCAAAATATGACTGGGGCATACTGAACACTACTGTAACTGATGGAAACAAGTAGGAGAGCACTCCTCCCTCCTCTGACTTTCCATATCTTTCTCTCCTGAGAGTGGATTATAAAACAATGCTATCTTATATCTTACCTTCCCTAAAAATAGGTTACAGGACCTTCATGCTGGGGGCAGTCCTGATCTACACCAAAAGGGAAGCAATATCACAGGGAGAGGCCTAAAAGAGTTTGAACAGGATCTGATGACTTCCCCCACTGAATTACCATTAGATTGCATTCTTCTGTCTTCTGATCATACTCTGCAGGACTACCCATGAAAATATAAAGTT
>NW_022953200.1:0-637 GCF_012274545.1 Fukomys damarensis | reverse complement strand
TGTGATTTTCTTGTTGGCATATATTCTTTGTCCATCTCTGGAATGTAAAAACTTCTGTTTTACTACACCAGCCTAGTCAGGGCCTCGAATATAGCACTCACTATCTATTCCTCAAATGTAAGAAATAGTTTCTCAGTACGTCTGTCCATTACATGACTTCCTAGGGAAGAGACTTACAGTGGGACAGACTTTTGTAATTAGGAATGGCACTAGGAATTCTCTAAGGGTAACCGATCAAACAGATCAAAAAAAGGTAGAAATGAATTTATAGAATGGAAAGTATAAATTGGAGCATTACAACTACATAAGTAACATCCACTTGTGCAAATAGTACTTGTTATTTTTTTCTCTCTTTTTCCTGGTAGTTTCATCCACCACATGGAACTAGGAAACAGCACAAGAATTTCAGAATTTCTTCTTCTGGGGTTTTCAGATGACCTAGAACAGCAGTCCCTCATTTATGGACTTTTCCTCTCCATGTACCTGATCACAGTGCTCGGGAACCTGCTCATCAACCTGGCCATCATCTCAGACTCCCGCCTGCACACCCCCATGTACTTCTTCCTCTCTCACATGTCCTTTGTGGACATCTGTTTCACCTCCACCACGGTGCCCAAGATGCTGGTGAACATCCAGA
>NW_022953199.1:0-759 GCF_012274545.1 Fukomys damarensis | reverse complement strand
TCACTTATGCAAGCCCACTGTCTAGGTGCCTGTACTAAAAGAGCCCCAGAAAGTACTGGTTCATTGTGACCTGTCATTATATCCTGACATCCACAAGTCCCTGTTGACCTTAAAATGGTCCTATTGCACATCCCTGGTCCTCATTTTCCTGCTCCCCCTTTCATGATTTTCCACAGTCCTATAGTTCAATAACCATATCTCTTTTTCCACTCTGTCCATTGGATAGAAAAGGCCATCAGCCAGCTAGAACCCATGAAATGAAATTGGGGCTTAGGCATATTGCAAATCCTGTGCCTAATCATTCTTCAACCTGGTTTGGAAGCAGTGTGCAAAACGGCATGACAGTGAAAGGAAGTGCTGGGCTCACTCAAGATGTAACTTTGTTTCCCATTGGTTCAGTAGTTCTAAATTTGCTCCCACAGACTTTAATGCATAGTCAAGTCTCGGTACACACCTTGCCCAACTGGATGAAAAGTTGGTTTCTTGTAGAATTGGTGCAAAAGACGCCTCTGCTACAGGTCGAAGGCTTGTGTCAAGTAAGGGGACCACGGGCTCCTAGGCTGGGACATTGGGCTTTATTCGAGCTCCAACATTTGAGAAGGTCCTTCTCTATGACCTATATGCAAGCTGAGCAGCACAGTATTCCCCAGGGAACGACTCACCCCACAGGAAGCTTTGACTTCATCAGGTGTCCCGGCTTCCCAAAAGAGTTGTTGTACGGCCCTACCTCAATGGTTATTTTCCCCATGTGAGATCTTA
>NW_022953198.1:0-204 GCF_012274545.1 Fukomys damarensis | reverse complement strand
ACACTGGCTTCTTGAGCTCCTTCCCCGTCTCTGCAGGGCCTTTGCACAGGCTGCCTGGTGGTATCCCGTGCCCCTGCCACACCCGTGTTATCCACACCTCCACTCGGGCCCCTGCAGTCATCTCACTCTGCCCTCCCTCTTTATGGCTAGAGCTGGTGCGTGCATTCGTTCTGTGACTCCTGCGTTCCCCGCTGTGACCTCGTG
>NW_022953197.1:0-888 GCF_012274545.1 Fukomys damarensis | reverse complement strand
AGACAACTGCTCAAACATTTGAATTTGATGTATGTGCTTCACAGAGAGATTTAAAAACACATTTACAGGTAACAATCATGATAGAAACCACTCTGAGACAGCTACAAATTTATAAATTGAATTTTCATATTTAAAGTCTGATTCTGCCTATTAGCCCACAGTGTCTTGCCTGAATAGCCAGCAGTTTGTCTATGGGAAAAGAACAATTCTCCGCACAACTGGGTACAGCAGAGGTTGCAATGATCCTCGACTCTGTGACATCTTGAATGTCAAGAGAATTGGGCAGCGAAGGCAGCATGACTGGTATAGAACACTTCTATAGAGGCACAAATGAATCCATGGGAAGAAACAAATTTCTCATTAATAAATTATCTGTTCCTGTTAGAATGATTTATTCCCTTGTTTCTAGAAACTTGCTCTCATCAGTCCTCTCCGATTTATTCTTCCCTGCACCTCCTCTCACCCCTTCTAGAAGCTGCATGTTCAGTAAATAGTAGCAAGCTCAGAAGATGGTGTCTCAGCCAGGTAAGAGTTTTGATCACTTTGGCCCCCTCAACACATTTTCACATTAAGATCTTGTCTTTTTTCTTTTACTCTTGTTGCCATACCCTTGGTCAGGTGAGTGGAGGTCTGATCAAACTCCAATATAATAGATATCTTAGGTGAGAGAAATTTTGTTGTAGATGAACTTTAAATATTTTCAGGTAAATGTTAAGAAAACTTGTTATGGTTACATAAATCAGTGCTGATGTGAAAACACAGAAAATGGGCTCTTGATTGCAGTTTTCCTTAAAGGACAGGTACACAGGGGAACTGAATTATACAGAGACACAGAATTTTAAAGGTGATAGTTCACATCTCTATAAAGTATAATATCAGAAGCAGCCA
>NW_022953196.1:0-279 GCF_012274545.1 Fukomys damarensis | reverse complement strand
CACAATTATTTATATGGCTGTGTCTGTCTATTATTTTGCCTATTATCTTGATATTTGTTTCATATTCTTTATTCCTTTCCTTCTTTTCTTGTCTTCTTTCAGATTAAATTAGTACCCCTAAATAATTAGAATTCCTCTTTATCCATTCTGTTTATAAGATATGCCCTTATGCGTTACTTTTAGTGGATGCTCAAATGTTACAAATAAATATTAAACTTATAATGGTGTGCCTTCAAACAGTAACATACTTTTCCCCAAATAAAGAGGAAATTTAGAGGT
>NW_022953195.1:0-203 GCF_012274545.1 Fukomys damarensis | reverse complement strand
CCTAACCTGGCTCCCTGTATCGGCCTTGGTCCTTCCTCACCTTGCACTTCCTGCAACCTCTCCAAAGAAACAAGGGTTTCCACTCTGGCCTTCCCTCCCTTCCTATCTGGTGCATGCCTCTCTTCTCTAATTTCTGCTATAGCATTAGTGTCCCTCTTGGTCCCAGCAACCATCATTATTGATATCTGTTATGGCTTGTGTCT
>NW_022953194.1:0-294 GCF_012274545.1 Fukomys damarensis | reverse complement strand
AAAAGTGCCTCTCAACAGTGTTTCAATCTCTGCCACGCAGAGACCTACAAGCAAAAAGGAATAAAGTTGTACTTCACATGAGAGGTGGACTTCACTGGTAAACTCATAGAGTTGCAGCACCTTTCTCTGTTGAGTGCTTCACATTCATGAAACCGAACGCTTTCGCTTCAAATGGCCAAGCGCAGAGAGAAGCTGTATACCAGGGAAAGCTGCACTTTAATCCGCAGAAGTGCTCTGCAAAGTGCGTTTGTGTTCTAACGTCAAACTGAAACTATCCCCGGGTATACAGAGTTC
>NW_022953193.1:0-324 GCF_012274545.1 Fukomys damarensis | reverse complement strand
ATTTCTCATTGTCTTCCACCTCATAAGAAACAAAGAAAAGTGGTTATGGAACTTTTCTTTCCAAGTTCACACAGGGACTCCCAACCAGGGGTAGAAAATGTGTCAGAAGGCCTCACTCAGGATATGGTGATGGAGGAGTCCAAGCACAAGCTTCCCTGGAGAGCCTACTGCTACTGATGGGAGTGTGTGCAGCCTGAGGGTGGCTGGAATGGAGAATACTGTAGCTGCAAGCCATTGATTCAGTTATGAATTCATAACCATGTACAATTCCTTCTCAAGTCCTTTTCTACACTGCGGGCGAGCAGGAGGCACTCAGTTGACACT
>NW_022953192.1:0-218 GCF_012274545.1 Fukomys damarensis | reverse complement strand
AATGAGATACACTCATAGGTTTCATTTTCTTATTGAATTTTTAGTTATATCTTTCAATCCGGGATAAAATTGTATGGCTTGGTGTTCAATTCCAAAGTAACTTTCCATCAATATGCTTGCTGTTTTCTGACCTGGGCCATATATGAAACATCCCAAGAGCATTTCAAGAACTAATTGCCACTAATAAGCAATAGAATCTGCAGCAGTCTCTCTATCCT
>NW_022953191.1:0-216 GCF_012274545.1 Fukomys damarensis | reverse complement strand
GACCTAGGCACACAAAATACAGACAAATAAACTGGCACCAACTGGTCATTATAATTGCTCACACCATGCTTTATCCTCGACTTAACTTTACCCCGAGATGCATATAAATTCTCTAAGCATGGAAGCTCTCACAGAACACTGGGTGTTTGCATCCAAGTATTACTGAACAGTCAATTCTGACAAACTGTTTTCTACCAAAACAACCTTATCTAAAGT
>NW_022953190.1:0-525 GCF_012274545.1 Fukomys damarensis | reverse complement strand
AAAGCATGGCTTATGGCGCATGGAGCTTAATTTGACCTGATGTATAGACCGCACATATTCCTCAGGAATCCAGTAAGTTGAATTGAGTGTAGGCTGTAGACTATGGCCAAGGAAGGGCCTGGGTTCATCCATAGTTCACGTGGCAGAAACGAGTGAGTCATTCCTCTATGGCACGGCCAGGGCTGGATTACCCTGCGGCTTCCTTCCTTAAATGGACAGAGATTCCAACTGCTGTGTGAATAACAAAGACCTTAATGTCCCCCTGGCCAATGGAGACCAGCCCAGCAACCAAAGGAACCGCAACAGCTGTTTTTTTCCAGAGTGCTGAAAGCTGCAATCTTAGCCCTGCTCAGCTGTCATGCTGCAACCTTGTGGGGTCCGGTGCAGAGAGCACAGGTGGCCTGGAGCTGTGGGTCCCACCCCTGGAAAACCACAGTCTGAACCTCGGTCCTGAGGACAGGGGTCCCCCAGTGTGATTTGGGGCCCCCTCCCTGCCTGGAAGCATTGCTCTCCTTCAAGGGTGAC
>NW_022953189.1:0-204 GCF_012274545.1 Fukomys damarensis | reverse complement strand
CCACCAGCCCAGGGACCCTTCTTGGTGTCACAGTGTCTTCCTGTCATCTGCCCACAGCCCCACACAGCCACTGGAAGTTTCTGCTTGAGTCCAATTTAGATTCTCCGCCGCAGCCCACTCCCCTCACAAGGAGTAGTCTCGTGGCTCATCCGTTCCTGTCCATCTCAGGGCCTGCACCACGGGCCTGGATAAGGGGTGCTGACC
>NW_022953188.1:0-238 GCF_012274545.1 Fukomys damarensis | reverse complement strand
CTCTGACAGGAAGGTTCACCTGTGATCTCTGCCTCACGGAAGCTCATCCTAGCAGTCCAGGGTACACTTTTTCTCCCCCAACTCTCCCTTAGCGTCTCTCTGTAAATTGACAGTCATTCCCCGCGCTCTCCCTCCTTCCCTTCCTTCCATTTTATTGAGCTCACAACTGATAAACACAAATATCGAATAAACACAACTTGACCAGTGTGAACATGCGAATGCATTCATGAAACTATCA
>NW_022953187.1:0-1227 GCF_012274545.1 Fukomys damarensis | reverse complement strand
CCCCGTTCTTCTGTAGTCGCTGCCCAAAGCCGACGGCAGAGCTCAGCCTACTGGCCACCCACTCTTGCTTCCCAGCGAGGCTCACGTGCAGCCCAGGACACCTACCCGCGCTACCCAGCAGGTGGGACTTGGAAGACCCACCCTCCCCTCCCCTGGCCAGCCAAGCGCCGCCAAGCTGGCCCCCTGCCCCTCTTTCACCCGCATCCCCTGGCTTGCCACTGCAGAGGACCATAATATTGATTGTGCCCGCCCAAGGCAGGCCGCAAAGAGTTAACACCACCCCACCCCACCCCGAGTGGCTTCTTTATGGACGTGAGTCTGGGGCCCGGGTCAGAGTAACTCCGCGCCCCAATTCCATCCCCACAACTCAAACCGGCCCACGGGAAGGACAGTGTTCTAGTTACCACCATATGTGTTGTCTCTCCTGTTCCCCACGGAGACTGCTTGGCCTCGTCCTGTCTCCGCCCTGTTTACACGGATTTCCATAGAAACCACATGTCGCCTCTGCCCAAGCTGCTTGCCAATATAGAAGTCGGTGCCTGGGACCGTGCAGCGTGCCCCTGTGGGTTACACGGGCATTGGCCATCCTGGCACCCCGCTTTCCCTCCTACTTCTTAGCGTATTTTCCCCCCAGCCCTGCGTGGTCTACTGGGCAGCGGGGTACTGCAACGTGACTGTAGGGGTTCTCGGCAGCCACCACCGTGGGAGGTTTCCTTGGGGCTGAGAGGCGGGTGGGCCGCGGCCCCGGCGGTGTGGAAGGGCCAAGGTGTCCTTTCAGTAGAGACCAGGGCATGGGAGGCCCCGAGGGCCGGTTGACGCTACATGATGCGAGGTGGGAGAAGGCGTGGGGGTGGCGTGGGTCGGCGTGGTGTGCGCAGCACGGGCAAGGACTGGGAGCGCTGCCCGTCAGTGAGCCAGTTCTTCTGGGCGCCCGGGACGCCCCTGGCAGGGGTGGGACCTGGGGTAGGGGCAGATGCGGGGCGGGTCTGCGTATCCCCCGGGGGGTGGAGGCCGGAGGTGGGCCTTGGCGTGGGTGTTGGAGGGGTCAGAGACAGGCGAGAGATGGGTGAGGTGCTGGGGCGGGAGGGAGGCTCTGTGGGTGGCCAGGGGCTGGAAATATAGGGCCGGCTGGGGGAGGGCCAGCCGGGAGGGGGAGGAAAGCGTCCCATGGTGTGCTGGCGGGCAGGGAGAGGATGCTGGCGGCGGGGGTGGGGGGGGGGGGGGGCT
>NW_022953186.1:2403-2708 GCF_012274545.1 Fukomys damarensis | reverse complement strand
TATTGAGCAAGGGGGTGGTCTGTTTTGAAGTGGAAAATCAATACTTTGTACCTTTGAGCTTACGATGAATAAAGTCTGGGTTACTTCTGAGATGTCATCAAGACATCTCTCTTCTTGTTCATAGTCTTATTCATCAGAGTACTTGATTTCTTTATAATGACACTAATTTCTTCAGCACCTATATGTTCTCTGATCCACACTTTATATGTAGTTTCTTTCTAGACAAAGTGTATATTTTTCAAATGCTTCTGCCCTGCTTTCTGTTCCTGATTCTTGATATAAATCTGGCTAACAGTAATCAGCAG
>NW_022953186.1:332-820 GCF_012274545.1 Fukomys damarensis | reverse complement strand
TTGCTGAAGAATGTACAATGAAAGTAACCAGGGCTTTGACATAGAGTATTAAGTAATCTAAAATAACCAGAAAATGATCTATTCTATGACTACAATATTATGATATTCTAGATAACAATAGAAAACCATAAAATTATATATGCATATTTGTAGGCATATTTATGCATATATAACATATACCTTCATTATTAAAAAGGCATACAATGGTTGTAATGGTTATCTGTAGTAGAATTTAAAGTATGTGATTTTTTGCATGCTTTATTTTTTATATAAATATCTGAACTTTCCACAGTTTTCCTTTATTTTTTTCTGTGCTGGACTTTTTGGGTTTTTCCATAAACCAAAACAACACTTGCCATTATAGCAAAATCAAACACCATAAACATGGGGATTTGGCTCAGTGGTTTCTTTGCCTGCCTCACAAATGTAAGGTCCTGAGTTCGATCCCCAGTACCAACAAACAAACATTCAATCAAATAACAAACACC
>NW_022953186.1:0-253 GCF_012274545.1 Fukomys damarensis | reverse complement strand
TTTTCTTATATACACACATACTTTGTTTCTTTACAAAACAGGCATTAGTGCTGCTTTATGAGAAGCAATTTGTACAAATTTTTCTTCATTTCTTGTGTTTACCTACCTTTTCCCACATTGTTCCTTATGTAACTTCATATGATGTACAATGCACATGAATAAGCATATCCACATGTAGATTTATTTATCGTATGTATACATTATATTTGTGTATGTATGCATGTTTATAGCAAGTGATATTTACATATTTTAA
>NW_022953185.1:0-243 GCF_012274545.1 Fukomys damarensis | reverse complement strand
TAGAATGTCTCAGTTTCTATATTGCGTATTTGCATGATGACTTTCCTGCACATATATGATGGGAAGCATTTTCCAGACATTATGAATTTTCCCAATGACCAGGAAGCCCATTTGTCTTGTCTTGTGTTAGACCTTCTCGTGTGCCTTGGAACGTGCACTGGGAAATGCTCTTTTCATCTATAACAGTGTGGTACCTTCCAGAAGGCAGCAGATTCCCTTTGCGTGCAGCCAAACACCTGTTAC
>NW_022953184.1:0-253 GCF_012274545.1 Fukomys damarensis | reverse complement strand
TATTTGGCATAGAACTCAATTCTCTAGGAGTGGGACACAGTACTGTTAATGATACAAAGGCAAAACACATATTAGATATAGAGAAAACCAATTAACAGCGACATGTATGTCACCTGAGTATAGTAATAAAATCAGCAACAAAATAGCATCAAAGACAAAGTGGATATTGACGTACCCCATGAACCATAATGTACCACCCTTATTAACCACATCATATGTAAACACTAGTACAAACCAAATATTGACCAAATAC
>NW_022953183.1:0-210 GCF_012274545.1 Fukomys damarensis | reverse complement strand
ACAAACTAGTTTAAAACTACATGTTTATCACAAAAGAGTTCATGAATCTAGAGACTAGGCATGGTTTAACTGCCTCCTCAATTTCACCATCTCTCAAAAGGCTGCAATCAGTATTTTAGCTGGCCCTTTGAGGTTTCACCTCAAAGCTCAACTGGGGAAGAATCCTCTTTCAAACCCAACAGCTGTCTAAAGAATTCAGTTCTTTGTTGG
>NW_022953182.1:0-1031 GCF_012274545.1 Fukomys damarensis | reverse complement strand
AGTATAATTCACATGTTACAGTAGTAGAAGTTTTACTTAATCTTTATTTTCTAAAAAGCACAGAACGTATGTTTTGGTTTTATCCCCCCCACACGCCCTTTTTAGTTGTGCTGGGGGTTGAACCCAGAGACTTCACATTGAACCACATCTGTTTGAAACAGTCTCCATAAGTCACTAGATTGTCTGACTGGGCTCCATCTTGTGATCTTCCTACATAGATTTTGGTAGTAGAGTAGAAAATTATCCAAGAAGGAATATGTTTTGTTTTCTCTTTGGAAAAAAGATTTTTAAAACTTTATAGTGGATATTTTCAGACATACACAAAAGTAGAATAGTATGGTAAATCTCTGTTTGCCCTTCAACCAAATTTCAACTTACCACCAGTAGTATCTCATCCTCCTCTCCCTTTTTACTCCTATCTGCCACTGCAAAATTATTTTCCAATAGAATCCAGATTTTCTGTCATTCACCAAGAGTATTTTTAAATGTTTGTCTAAAATAAGGGCCTTTTTGTGTACACTGTTGAAAATAAAGGCTTAGTTTTCATTTAATCATCAGAACCCATTTACAGATACTTTATGCATTAAATAACATGATATGTCTTAGTCTCATTAACCAAATACAGTAATTAAGTCAAGTAAATTTTACATATGCTTTTAACATGTCTAAAGTTTGTTTTGTGGGCTGGGGCTTAAACCAGGGCCTTGTGTGTGCTAGGCAAGTGCACTACTACTGAGCTACATCTCCAGCCCAATGTTTCTAAAGTTTTGTTGACATATGTAAGTTTTAAGGAACAATTAGTTATTGAAAGAATCCATCTTAGTCTAGCTTTTATTTATTTATATTTTATTAGTATATGTTTGCAGTATATAATAATTCATCTTAGGAATTGATAGATACATAGTATATAGAATCTTGATTATTTTAACTTCTTCGCTCCCATCTCCTTTTCCCAAATCTCCTTCCAATCTCCAGAGTCTACCTCCATGTTTCTTACCATCTCTCTTTTTATTTTGCTCTTTAAATTATTT
>NW_022953181.1:0-312 GCF_012274545.1 Fukomys damarensis | reverse complement strand
TAAATCATTATGCATATGCAGATGTTCTAAAATTTAAAAATACCTGAGCACTTGTGGGCCTGCTTCTTGGGCACAGAGCAACAGAGGAACCAGGGAGCCCTGCGAGACCCTTGGGTATGCCCAACTCTTTGGTGCAGCACAGCAGAGTAGCCCGGAAGCAGCTTGTAGCCCTCTGGTGGGTCTGTCTCATCTTCACCAAGCAACAGAGGAGCCCAGCTGTACAGGAGCCAACACAGTGGTGTCTGTGACCCGCGCCCCCCTCATCGAACAAGAGAAAGAAGGCCTCTCTGAGGTTCCTAGATGAAAACTGAA
>NW_022953180.1:0-362 GCF_012274545.1 Fukomys damarensis | reverse complement strand
CACCTTTATAATTATGTGCTTCCATAATAATATTTAAGTGGATAAACTGACCTACATTTATTATTCAAATTAGTATTCTTATGGGATTTTCTTGAAAAATAAATTTACTTAGTGTTTTTCTTCAATGAAATAAAAATATATCTCATAAAAGTATTTGTAATATCTAAAAAGAAAACCATAGTAATTTCTTCTCCCAGTCATAATTTCTTTTTTCTTTAAAAAATATTGCTATTGTACAACATGAGACAGGTTAATATAAATCTCAAGCATCAGTTCTATAAGCACTACATCCTTTTTTGTTGTTGTTGTTGTTGTTACCAGAAATCAAACTCAAGACCTTACTTGTGAGGCATACACACTGC
>NW_022953179.1:0-225 GCF_012274545.1 Fukomys damarensis | reverse complement strand
TAAGTAGAAGCTGAAAAAAAGTACCACGAATTGTGGAAGACTGAAACAAATGATAATAATGACGAATGAAACCCAAAATGACCAAAGCAGAGTTGCATGGTCTTCTTAAGTAAGCTGGTGGTACTCTGTTTGGAAAGCAATGACACAATTATTGATCCAAGCTTAATGATGATGTGGCCAGCTGAACAAAAAAACAAAAATAGTAAAAGCAATAATATTTCAAAG
>NW_022953178.1:0-262 GCF_012274545.1 Fukomys damarensis | reverse complement strand
CATTTCAGAGAGGAGACAGGGCTTATTTTGGGTTCCTCGGGATAAATGAGTGGCCCAGGACAGGCCAGACACCATGGACTCACACATGCATCTCAAGGAGCATTGGTAGCACTGTCCAAAAAGCTATAACTTGCTAGAGGTTGTGTGGGCTGGAATGGCAGTGGATGATGTCACTGGAAGGTTGGGCTGGGGCCATATCACAGGCAGCCCTACCTGTCTAGCTGAAGGGTCTGAATTTTATCTGTAGGTGGGGAGTCTTAAG
>NW_022953177.1:0-232 GCF_012274545.1 Fukomys damarensis | reverse complement strand
AAATTTGTGGCATGAAGTTTTCTGCGTCCTCTTTTCTTATCCTTTCATATCCAATGAATCATTCGTAGAGATGATTTTTTTTGTTTCTGATAGTATTAATTGTGTCCTTATTTTTTTCTTACTTTCCCAGGCTATGTACTCAATTTTATTTACTTAATCAGCTTTGGGGTTCATTGATTTTCATTGTTGAGTTCCTATTTTCAGTTTCCTTGATTTCTGCTCTGGTCTCATT
>NW_022953176.1:0-207 GCF_012274545.1 Fukomys damarensis | reverse complement strand
CACTTTTAGCAGAGAAGCCCTTCAGGCTTAAGGGAGTGCCTAGCAGCTCGGAGTGCACACAAGTCTCCACAACTCTGTATACTTGGGGATAGCTTCAGTTTGACGTTAGAACACAAACGAACTTTGCCAGGGCTTCTGCCGTTCAAAGTGCAGTTTTGCCCGGGAAACAGCTTCTCTCGCCGCTTAGCCGTTTAAAGCGAAAGCGGT
>NW_022953175.1:0-214 GCF_012274545.1 Fukomys damarensis | reverse complement strand
GGTAGCTTTAAGCCAGAAATAACTAGTAACAGCCTTCCATGAATAGGATAAGGAGAAGGCCCAGGGGATTTTAGAATCCAATGTAGAAGCCATGTTGTAGTTTAGCAGTTATGAAATTTTTACAAGGTCAATCTGGTGGATCCCGCTAAATGAAGTCTAGTATATCTGTCTTTGGTTCCATTTGTATGACCAGTTGGTGTTTGGCAGGCTCTAG
>NW_022953174.1:0-272 GCF_012274545.1 Fukomys damarensis | reverse complement strand
AGAGGTACAAGATCCCAATGATGAATGTAACTGCTGTATACCTAAAATGTACCAATAAATTTAGTGGGAAAAAAAGATTTGAAGCGTGAAGATAGACAAAAACAAATAAATAATTATAACCCATAGTTTGAGCTATGACAAACCTCCAGTCTTAGACCCATAAGGTAATTCTATAATGGTTTATATTTTTTCCTAAGGAGAGCTTCATTTTTAGCCTAGCTAAAGTAGAATTCATGATTTATTCCTCAAACTGTTCCTTCCAATCCTTTTTC
>NW_022953173.1:0-212 GCF_012274545.1 Fukomys damarensis | reverse complement strand
AGTATTGGCTGGGTGGTCTTTCCAAATTATACGACTTGTGACAAAGCTTTGTGACATGCTGCCTCTCCATACCCAGAACTGTCCAATGCCTTCAAGATGGTGACTTTTATATTTGTTTCTGTTTTTTTGAGACAGGGTCTTGCTAGGCTGTTCAGGTTGTCCTTGAACTCTTACATCTCTCAGGCTGGTCTCAAACTTTCAATGATTCGGGA
>NW_022953172.1:0-1069 GCF_012274545.1 Fukomys damarensis | reverse complement strand
GCATGCTCAATTCTAGAAGGCCTTCAAGGAAAACAGCTCACATCATAGAGGCCAGGAAACAGAGAGAAGGGAAGATCTGGGGAAGGAGTAAACCCTTTCAGGTTAAACCCTCAGTGACTCACCTCCAAACAGGCCCCCACCCTAAGAGCACGTTAACACATTCTGTGTAGATCCTCATGATCCATGTGCCCTCCCAAGGCTCTACCTTTGCATATATGAGAATTCGGTGAACCATAACATCTTCTTAACCAGCTAACTTAGGAGTTCTGTAATAGTCATCCCCAGGATGTCAGGCAGTTTTTTTCCTCCCTCTCTTTTTCCCTCTTTTTGAGCATCACCTAGACTCATAAAGATTCACATATTCACTGTGTTTCAGTGGAGTAGTTATTATTCTTTTTGATGTTCAAATAGTTCAATGTGGCCTGTGGGTGTTTCTTAAATCTGACCCATTTTGACATCACTCCATTCATCCTTAAAGGCTTTTTAGATTTCTGACTCCCAATAATCCAGTTTTCCTTGTACATACAACCCCTTCCTCAGGCCAGAAATCATGTATTTCGTAAAGAAACTGATTCCTTTTAGTAGGAAATAATATTTAAGAAGCAAAACCTTGGGGCCAGGGATGTTTGTTCCTCCAGTGAATCATGGCTTCCGCATCCTGTCAGAGAACAGATCTAAGAAGTGTATTTTTTAGATAGCAGGAATCGAGAGTGATTTTCCATTTCCATTTGACAATCTGGAGTCTGTAAACTTAATTGATTTTATATTTCTTTTCTTTAATCTAGAATATTTTCATTTCTAATAAAATTTTTGTTTTATCCCATAATATATTTTTAAAATAGCAATATTGATATTACAGCACTACAAACAGTAAGCTTATTGAATAAAGTTTAAGATGCCTTACTGTTGGTGTTTTTAGATATTTTTGCGCTTATTACACTGAGAAGCTGAGTGACTGGCTTGGACTTTAGTGAATAAGTGTCAGAGTTGAGGCACTACACAGATTTATTCGACTACAATTCCTTTTTCTCTCTGTCCATTCCACTAAACAGTAGCTAAAAGAAGTTGA
>NW_022953171.1:0-406 GCF_012274545.1 Fukomys damarensis | reverse complement strand
TTTTCTATTATAGAAACAGTTATTCTGGCCAGCTGAAGATTTGTCTCAGTGAAACCCCAAATTGCTAACGAAAATAAAGACACTAAATGCTGCAGAAAGGGGTGAAAAGAGAATTGGAGACTACTTTGTGTCCTTACGGTCTTCAACAGGTATGCCCTTTTGCTATAAAGCTTCAACAAAAGCAGATTTCTTGAATGTGCTGCAAACAGTACTGTGAATGAGACACGCAAAAGGGTCATTACAGGTGGCTTCAAAGACAGCTTGGCCTTTTTCAGGAGGTCTTGCTGTACTACCACAGTCACCCGTGAGGAATCCTCCTGCTTCCTCCTAGTCAAAATACAACTGGTGGTAGATAAATATTGCTAGTAGTTCTATAATAAAATATGTAATCCCAAGACATATAATT
>NW_022953170.1:0-231 GCF_012274545.1 Fukomys damarensis | reverse complement strand
AGAGCTGCACAGGCACGCAAGCATCAATCAGAGGCCTGCCCTAATATCATGAGTAAGTGAACAAAGATCCTAGTCAGAATCCTGCTCTGACACCAGGTACTGGGGTGCACAGACTTTAGCCAAAAGCCCTCCCAGACCACAGATACATAGGGGCCCTAGCCAAAGGCACACTTAGATACCATCCCAAGTGTGGATATTCCCAAGTCAGAAGCCCACCCATATAACAGGTCA
>NW_022953169.1:0-202 GCF_012274545.1 Fukomys damarensis | reverse complement strand
CTAGCAGATGAGATTGACCTGGAACTCACTGTGTAATCCAGCCTGGTTTTATGGGATTACAGGCGTGCACCACAACACCCGGCTCAAGGACTTTGTTAAATTTGTCCTTGTGATAGGAGGAACTCAGATAGCCAAAGACCTGATCTCCTTCCTAATAGTTGCTTGGTGCTTCCTGTTGGCCTGCCTTTAAAAGGAGCTGTTT
>NW_022953168.1:0-713 GCF_012274545.1 Fukomys damarensis | reverse complement strand
CTCAATGAAATAAGCTAGACACAGGACAGACAGTTGCATTTATGAGCATCATCTAAAACAGATAAAATCACAGAAGCAAACATACAACAGTGGGTGCCAGGCACTGGAGGCTGGGGAAATGAAATTTCTGATCCACCAGATGAAGAGGCACTGGAGATGTGCCGCATTGTAAAAACTGACAGCAACACTGTACCATACATTCAAAATCTGTCGAGAGGGCAGATCTCGTGGTAAGAGCTCTTACCACAGTAAATTTTTAAGCAGAAAGAAAATGAGGCTAAAAGACTCAGAGACCTGAGAGGAGAAGCCTGGCCGACCTCAGCCGTGATGGAAGAGGACATGGCTGGCGCTGGAGCGGTAGACCTGGAAAGTCAACCACCCCCACCCCCGTTACGGGAAGAGTCACTCTAGAATGGAGAGCCTTGGGGTTTCTGTGAAGAGGGTCATTTTCGAAGATTCTGAAAGGGAAACTGGGAGCATGACGTGGCAGCTGAAGGACTGTTGAAGTTGGAGGGGACAGATCAGCAAAGAGGTTGCCACTGTGACAAGGACAGTGACCAGGCCTTACCTGGCTGTGTGAGGGGCTGATGCTGACTACCGACACCCCATGAAACAGGTAGACAGCACCCCGGTTTTCCTGCTCTCCAGGGGCCCCGATGGCCACGTCTGTCAGCTTGTCCCCATTCACGTCCCCCAGCACTGTCAGGGCTGCC
>NW_022953167.1:0-2155 GCF_012274545.1 Fukomys damarensis | reverse complement strand
TTTTTTTTTTTTCTAATTCTGCGAGATGTTCTGTTGGAGTTTTTATCAGAATTGCATTAAATCTGTTTAACAATCTTGGATGTATGGCCATTTTCATTATATTGATTCTTCCTATCCAAATATATCTTACCATTTTCTGATATCGTTTTCAATATCCTTTTGCACAGTACTGTAATTGTCCATGTAATAGTGATCTTTTATTTCCTTTATTACATTGATCCCTAGATATTTCATTTTATTAGATGCTATTGGGAAAGGGATTATTTCTCTCATTTCTCACTAAGTCTGTCATATGTGTACAGAAGGCTACTGAATTTTGTATGTTGACTTTGTATTCAGTTATACCACTGAATTTGGCTTTCAAATCTAGAAGTCTTTGGTGGAGTTTTTGGGATCATCTAAGTAGAGTCTCATATAATCTGCACACGAGGCTAATTTAACTTGTTCATTTCTTATTTATGTTCCTGTTATTTCTTTCTCATCTAATTGTGCTGGCGAATATTTCCAGAAGTATATTAAACAAGAGTGGTGACAGTGGACATCCTGATTTTAGGATGAAAACTTTCATTTTTTATGTCCATTAGTACTATCAGATTGAGATATAGACCCATCTGTAACACTTTTCTGTAGTTTTACTTATTATGAATGGGAGTTGGACCTTGTCAAACACTTTTTCTGCATCTGTTGAGAGAATCATAGTGTTTGTCTGTGGCTCTCTTAATGCAGAATATTACATTTATTGATTTGCATATGTTGAACCATCCCTGCATCCCTGGAATGAATCCAATTTAATTTGGTCATGGTGTGTAACCTTCTCTATGATTTGTTGCATTCTGTTTGCCAGTACCTTATTGAGGATTTTTACATCTGTGTTCATTAAAGAGACTGGCCCATACATAATTCTCCTTTTTGGTTGGATCTTTCTCTCTGTTTTTGATCAAGGTAATGCTTACTTCCAGGAATAAATTTGGGAGTATTCAGTTTCATTAAAGAGTTTGAGGAGTAGCTGCATTAGACCTCTAAATTTCTTGTAGGATTCATCAGTGAATCCATCAGGGCCAGAGCTTATCTTTATTGGTAGTTTTTAAATTACATATTCCATTTCATTAGCCGATGATGCTTTATTTAGAATTTCTATATCTTCTTGATTCAGTTTTGATAATTTATATGCATTTAGGAAACTGTATTTCTTCTATATTTTCTATCTTGTTAGAATACAGCATCTCAAAATAGATATTGGTGATATTCTGGATTTCTGCAGGGTCTGTTGGGATTTCGCCCTTATTCTTATTTGCATGGATTGAGTCTTGTCTTTTCCTTTTTTTTGACAAGGTTGGCTAAGGGTTTGTCAGTTTTATTTAATATTTCAAAGAAATAACTCTTCTTTTCATTGATCTTTGAATTGTTTCATCATCCATTGCATTAAAGTCTGCTCTTATATTTTTGGTGATTTGTTTTTTGGACTGGGGATCAAACTCAGGACCTTGAGCTTGCTGTTGCTGGCAAGGCAGGCATAGTGCCACTGAACTACATTCCCAGCCTTCTGATCTGATTTTTATGGTTTCCTCCCTCATAAGAGCTTTGAGCTTGGCCTTGTTCTTTTTTTTCTAGAAGCCTAAGGTTCATTTGAGCCCACTGTTTCCATGACAAATCACCACCATATATTTCCCTGTAGAACTGCTTTCATTACATCCAATAATATCACTTAATTTTAGAAACTGTCTGCTTGATTCTTTGGTTTCTTCTATGGCCCATTGGTTGTTGAGGAGGGTGTTAATTGCTTTCCATGTTTATGAAGTTGTGGTTTCTTTTGCGATTGATTTCCAGTTTCGTTGAGCTATGGCCTGATAATATGCAGAAGATGGTTTCAGTTCCTTTGCACTTATTGAACCATGTTCTGAGAGCTAGTATATTGTCTATTTCAGTGAATGTCCCATGTGCAGCTGAGAAAAATGTATATTCTGATGTGATGAGGTAGAACACTCTGCAGACCTCTAAGTCCACTTGTTTTAACAAGTTTGGTTCAGTTCTGATAAGTTGATTTGTTGATTTTTTTTTGTCTGCTTGATCTGTTCATGTGTGACAGTGGGGTATTGAGGTCTCCCATTACAAATGTATTGGTGCTGGGCCAGGGATTTAGCTCAGTGGCACTGTG
>NW_022953166.1:0-516 GCF_012274545.1 Fukomys damarensis | reverse complement strand
TTTCTTTCTTTTCCCACTTTTTTGTTTTCTTTCTTTGTTAGGGACAGAGAACTAAAAAAGGAGCAAATCAACACTATGTGCAATAAGGCACACTGCTGTGCTCAACACCTCATTGTGCACATTATTCTAAATGTGAGGGATTCTTTCACCTGAAAGTTCTAACAGTGTAGCCTAACCCCAGGCAACAATTAGGAAACACTATGCCACCATAAGCTGTATTTGTTTATTTATTGTTCCTTTAAAATGATTTGAAATCTGACAGAAAGATCAGTTATTTGAAGGCTTCATGAGAAAAAAAAATTGTTATTGGACGAGGAATAGTAAGATTAAACTAAGAGAGAAGGGTGGAGGAGAAAGGAATACAATGTACAATAATCCAAAGTAATACCCATTAATCCAAACAATAATACCCTTTTTTTATACTTAGTCTTGTTATATTTCATAAATTATAGGAAAATTTAATATGTTAGTAAACTTGTTTATGGACGAAATAAGCCCTGAGTTAAATGTGATTAA
>NW_022953165.1:0-288 GCF_012274545.1 Fukomys damarensis | reverse complement strand
TCTTGCTCCTTCAAAAGTTTGTGTTGTAGGTATTGAATAGTAGGTGCAATAGGATATTGCCTCACCTTCTTATTGGTAGGACAAGAAACATCTGAGGCCATAACTGGAGGTGAAGAGCAAGGTACAACTGGGAGAGATGGAACATGTTCCTGGGTCTGTTTCTGAGACACAGGTGGAGTCTTGCATGAAGGCATGGTTTGAGTCAAAGTTTCGGGTTGTGCCACGTGGTGGACTACGGGCTGGGGGGAAAAGACTTGTGGAGGTACATTAGTTTGTACCGGGACATAA
>NW_022953164.1:0-204 GCF_012274545.1 Fukomys damarensis | reverse complement strand
TTTGCACTGAACTGTATCCTCAGATCATTTTTTTATTTTTAATTTGGGGACAGGGCCTGGCTGGGTCTCTCAGCTGTCCACACTGGGCTTGCCCTCGGGATCCTCTTGCCTCAGTTTCCTAGAGTGCTATGGATTACAGGAATGTGCCATCATGCCCTGCTAATGAGAGATGTTTGCATGGAAAGGAATTTGAAAGGATGCCTT
>NW_022953163.1:0-252 GCF_012274545.1 Fukomys damarensis | reverse complement strand
TTGAACTGTCAGTGATCCTCTTGCCTCAGCCTCTCCAGTGCTGAGATTATAAGTAGCAGAGACGGAGGCCAAGCCCTGAGGGCCGCAGGTCCAGATCCCTGCTCCTGATGGTGGGCGCAGGTCCTAGGAAACCCTGCCCTTTGCGCTCTCGGACTTGTGGAGCAGTTGCAGCCCAGGAAGAAAATAGAAGACTGGACAGGGGGTTGGTGTCAGCACGAACAGAGCTTGGCGGCCCCCCACCCCAGGGTCCTG
>NW_022953162.1:0-695 GCF_012274545.1 Fukomys damarensis | reverse complement strand
TGGTGAGGATGCAGCTCCTCCCTTTGCAATGGTCCCAGCCGCCTCCCAGACAGCCCCACAGGCATCTGTGGGGCCCTCCTGAGGCTCACATGCAGTGCTGCTGAATAAAAACTAAAAAATTTTAAGTCAACTATGCTTAGTGAAGCTAAAGAGTTCATTTAGGTTTTTCCTTCATGACAGCTATGAGCTGTGAGAGGCCTCTGGAGCCAGAAACCTAGATGTCCCATGCCCTAAGGAGAGGTGGCCAGCTTGGGAGGGTGTAGTGGCTTTTGCACTGGTTGAATAGGCCTGTGGAAGCTGTGTGCTACTGAGATCAGGTCAGACAGCAAAGAACAGCAGCTGGATGGATCTGACTGGGTATGGCCAGACCTGCAGTGGCCTGGAAAGAGAAAGTGACCTGCTGGGACCTGTCTCTACTTTGACAGGCCTGCTGGGGACCCTTCATAGCTGCCTGGGCTTATTCTTTCTTCTCACCTAGAAGAAGCCATGCACATGGATGTAGTCAATGTCCTCCAGCCCAAGCCACCAGGGACATTCCTATGCCAAGTGGAACAGATCAAATTTGTTGCCTTCAGTGAGAGAGAAGGCTGTGGAGATCCACAGCCCTCAAAAAGGGAGCACTAGAAAGAACCCATTGCAGGATCAGGGTTCTGGCTGGGAACTTGGAGAAATGTAACTCTACCCATGGTCATCTC
>NW_022953161.1:0-220 GCF_012274545.1 Fukomys damarensis | reverse complement strand
TTTGCCAGTACCATGCTGTATTTATCAGAGTGGCTTAGCAGCATAGTTTCAAGTTGGGAATTGTGATAGCCCCTGCCATGTCTCTGTTGCTTATAATGGATTTTTATATTCTAGGTCTCTTCTGGTTCCAAATGAATTTTTTGATTGTTTTCTCAAATTCTGTGAAATGCACTGTTGGGATTTCAGTCGGAATTGCATTGCATTTGTATAGCAGTTTTGG
>NW_022953160.1:0-218 GCF_012274545.1 Fukomys damarensis | reverse complement strand
ATGCCTAAGACTACACCCTCACAAGAACCGCAGAGGGGTTTTCAGTTCAAGTTCCATCAAGTTAGAGGCTTGAACACCCACACCCCCAACACACACACACACACACCCACACAGAGTTTTCCATGTTTCATTCCAACAAAACATAAAACAGCCTGGACAAGTTTGAAGTGACCAGGCATCATTAATCTGCTTGGAAGAAGACAATCATTCTTCCAAGA
>NW_022953159.1:0-241 GCF_012274545.1 Fukomys damarensis | reverse complement strand
GCAGTGTTTAGGGAGTGGGGAAGGGCAGATTCATTTTGGAAGAATCTCAGTGGGAAGTAGAAACACAGACCAGTCTAGTGCCCCACAGGCAGGGGAGTCAAATGGAGCTATGTCTTAGCCTGGGGAGATCTGGGAGGTATCTGCAGGTAGGTGGCAAAACAGCAAACAGAGGGATGGAGGTTGGGAGTGGAGGTATGGCTCAGTGGTACAGCACTTGCCTGGTAAAAGTGAAGCCCTGGGT
>NW_022953158.1:0-324 GCF_012274545.1 Fukomys damarensis | reverse complement strand
AGAGCACCTGTGAGGAGGTGACAGACCCGGAAACTGAGGCAGCCCCTATGCTGTGATCTGGGCAGGGCCCCTAGGTAGAGGACAGAGCTGGAGCCTGGGATCTTCCACTGCTTCCTTGTGTGACCCAGGGCCAGACCCTTTCTTCTTTGGGCCTCCATTTCCCAATCTGTAAAATGGTCAGGTTAGACCAGTTGGCGCATGGATTCCTCCCAGCTCAACGGTTCCCCCTCTGAGCCACCTGAGGAATTAGTTCAAAGATCCCCTACCCTTTCCTTCTCCCACTCCACATTTGGAGGTCATTTTTCTGACAGGGACAGAGGCAGC
>NW_022953157.1:0-495 GCF_012274545.1 Fukomys damarensis | reverse complement strand
CTCCTATCCAGTGCCAGGCTGTCCTGGAGGGATGAATACATCCCAAACGGGCCCTTTGGGTTACCTACATCATGTGCTCCTGGAAAGGTTCCAGTGGAACTGTGCTTCCCTTGGCCTCAGCATCATTTTGGAAAGGTTCAGGGAACACTATGGGATGTGAATAGAAGGGGTGTTGCAGGTCTTATCTTACTTTGCATATAGATACCCTCAAGTGGTGCTTTGACTGTTATCATTCGAATGTTGAACATCACAAATAAGTCTCATAAGAGGAAGTTCCTTGGCATCCAGCATAGGTAGAGCCTGTGTTTTCTGCAGCCAGAATGAGGCAGAGCACAGAGAAGTTTTATGTCAAGCAGCTGCTGGGGGAAAGCACAACGTGGACTAACGTGCTAAGGACAAGAATGTGGCCCAACCCAAGACCAAGTTTTAGCTTTCCTTTTGGAATAATGTCAGCAACGCAGTCGTGACCACCAGTGTCATCACACGGTAGAAAGG
>NW_022953156.1:0-226 GCF_012274545.1 Fukomys damarensis | reverse complement strand
GCTGGTCAGACCACAACTGTGGCCATCACGAGGATGCCGGTGTGGTCTGCTCAGGTACCCTCTCCCCCAACTGTATGTTCTTTGTATAAGAGATCTGAGGGATGAACGGGGTACATGTGCAGAACAGAGCTGGGGAAGCTAAGGACAGTGGCCAACAGGTGAACATCCCTTCAACTAGGTAAACAAAGATCACTGAGCGACTGGCTGTTCTGGAGACAGATGCCAC
>NW_022953155.1:0-203 GCF_012274545.1 Fukomys damarensis | reverse complement strand
AAACAGCTTCTTTCGCCACTTAGCCTTTTGAAACCAAAGCGGTAAGCTTCCTGAATGTGATGTTCTCCACAGAGAAAAGTGCTGCAACTCTGTGAGTTTTCCAGTGAAGTCCACATCTGACATGGAGTACAACAGTATTCCCTTTTTGTTTGTAGGTCTCTGCCTAGAAGAGATTGAAACACTTTGGTGAGGTGCTTTTAGCA
>NW_022953154.1:0-257 GCF_012274545.1 Fukomys damarensis | reverse complement strand
GAAAAATTTTCTCATAAGTTTGAATAATGTGCATTTGTTTTATTTATTTATTTATTTGGTACCGGGGATTGAACTTGGGTCCTTGCGCTTGCAAGGCCAGCCACCGAACCGCTGATCTAAATCCCCAGCTCGGTGTATTTGTTTTATTGGCATACCTTGGGCTAATTTACTACCAGTTTTTATTAAAAATCAACTTTCAGATTTTATCAATCTAACATGTGGAATATGATACATTTGAACTTGCATTTTTCTGTAGG
>NW_022953153.1:0-252 GCF_012274545.1 Fukomys damarensis | reverse complement strand
GCAGTCCTATAAGGGAAAATTATAGCAGTAATTATCAGAAAAATAAGATGACCTCAAATAAATGACCTAAAGGTTGAACCTCAAGTTTCTAGAATAAGAAGAGCAAATCAAGCTGAAAGATCATACAAGGAAGGAAATCATATAGATTGAAGCAGAAAATGATGCAGTTGAGACTAAGAAAACAATACAAAGAATCAGTGAATTAAAGAGCTGATTCTTTGAAAGATTAAACAAAATCAATAAACCTTTAGC
>NW_022953152.1:0-1222 GCF_012274545.1 Fukomys damarensis | reverse complement strand
AGCATACTTTGTAGTCTAAGCTCCTGCTCCCTGCTCTTTATACACATCTCCCCTAAGATCTGTTCATGAATCCTTACCAGTATTTCAAGGTGCAACTGAATTACCTTCATGCACATGAAAATATCTCTCACAGACCTGTTTTGAATTGTTTACTTTTGTGATTTGCCAGCATATCATATCTATTCCATGCCCTTTATCATGTTCTATAAATTTCATTGTTTTCATTTAATTTTTATTAGTACATGTTTGCAATACACAATGATTACATTCTTTGTAGGGAGTTGGTACAGGTGTGTAATACATCTTAATTCTTTTTCAATCCCCCTCCACCTTCCTCATCTCTTGCCTTCTTCTCATCTGCAAAAGATCTATCTCTCTGTTTCTTATTGTTTATCTTTTGTTTGCTCCTTAATTTGTTTATGCTTTGTGTTTCTCATGTAAGAGAAACCATGCAGTATTTAAGCTCACATATCTGATTTACTTCACTTAATATTACAGACTCCGGTTTCATCTATTTCCCTCTAAATAACAAATTCACCCTTCTTTATAGCATAGTAGTACTCTCTTGGGTGTAGATACCACAATTTCCTTATTAATTAATCTATTGATGGACATATAGGGCACTTCCAAGATTTAGCTATTGTGTATTGTGCTACTATAAACATGAATATGCATGGATCACTATGATATGATGTTTTTAACTCATTCAATAATATACCTAGAAGGAAAATGGCTGGGTCAAATGGAATTTTTACTTTTAGTTTTCTGAGGAGTCTTCACACTAATACCCTTACTGGACATACTAGTTTATATTCCCATCAACAGTGTAGAAGAGTTCCTTTATTCCTGCAATCTCTCCAGCATTTTCTATTGATTTCTTAATGATCGATATTCTTTCTGGACTAAGATGAAATCTCAGTGTTTTACTTTGCATCTCTCTAATGGCCAGAGATGTAGAAGAACTTTTCTTGCATTTATTGGCCATTGAGACTTTCTGAGAAGTGTCTATTCATTTCAATTGCCATATTTTTTCATTAAGTTTACTGGTACATGTTAGGCATACAGTACAGTTACAGTCATCATTGGGAATTTGTACCTTTACATTATGTATCTTGGTTCTTATTTTGCCCCATTCCCCAGCCCTCCCTTCAACCCCTCCAACCCTCAGTCCCTCCACCCCTCCCTATTTACAAAGACTTTGTTTCCTTCTTTTCCT
Source organism: Fukomys damarensis (assembly GCF_012274545.1). Classification (NCBI taxonomy): domain Eukaryota; kingdom Metazoa; phylum Chordata; class Mammalia; order Rodentia; family Bathyergidae; genus Fukomys; species Fukomys damarensis. The sequence continues at coordinate 6 of NW_022953152.1, read as the reverse complement.
TTTATC
>NW_022953151.1:0-289 GCF_012274545.1 Fukomys damarensis | reverse complement strand
CATCATCTCACTTTAAATCTTACTCTGTTGCTGTGCCTGCTCCTTACCTGGTAAGTTCTCACTCTTGCAGGTTTAACCTCACACATGTGGGCGAATCCCTGTAGCCCTGATAATTTACATCCTACTACTAATATGGTATGTCTCAAAAATAGTACATACCTACCTTATGGAGACCCACACATGGCTCAGGTTGGGGAAAACAGGAACTATCTTGCTGGCTACTTGGGTTGGTTAATCCAACAGGCCACAGACATCAATCCTGAGGTTAGCATTCCTCATCCTGTGTGAA
>NW_022953150.1:0-342 GCF_012274545.1 Fukomys damarensis | reverse complement strand
CTTGAAGCCATAGATGTAGGAAAGTACTTTGTAAACAGAACTGCAATTGCCAAGAAATAACAGTAAGAACCAAGAAATGGGATTACATCAAATTGAAAAGCTTCTGTAGAGCAAGGAATTCAATTAGTAGAATGAAAAGACAACCTACAGAATGGGAAAAAAATTTTGCCAGCTACTCCTCAAACAAAGGACTAATATCTGAAATATATAAAGAACTCGGATTTAGTCGGTAGTGAAGGTTCAGGGCGGCCAGTATGGTTCAAAGAGTTGAGTGGAGGCGAACTCTGGAATATGACAGCTAGTGATACGGAATGAGATGGACTAGCCCCAGAAAAGACATCC
>NW_022953149.1:0-281 GCF_012274545.1 Fukomys damarensis | reverse complement strand
CAGACTTGCTGCTTGCTTCCCAGTGTTCTCCAGACCTCTGTATGACTTTTCGGTGAGGCAAGGTTGTTTACTTGCCTACCCATTCTTATGCCATCCACTGGGTGCTGCGCAGGACCAGGGCAAGTGCACTCTTGGCTGACCAGTCCTCAGAGGACCACTTTACGGCTAGCACAGTGATGACGTGTGGACTGCATTGCTAACCACTCCATAAGCAGTCTGCTGCAGTCAAACAAGGAAGGGCGGTTTCAGTGTGTGCCTAAAAGTTCATTAAAGATCAGGTG
>NW_022953148.1:0-222 GCF_012274545.1 Fukomys damarensis | reverse complement strand
GGGCAATGATGGGAGGACAGAGATGGAGTAGCCGGTAATGACTGACAGAAGGCTTCACATCAACTCCGATGAAGCTGGGGGACAGAGGTGAAAAGCCAGACCAAAAGCTGCATGGCAAATATGGAAGTCCCATCACCATTTAGTAAGTTTCCTGGTTTTATAGCCACTGGCCTCACCACACAATCATCCACAGGCAAGGCGAGCTTCAGGGGCACACGGAAC
>NW_022953147.1:0-231 GCF_012274545.1 Fukomys damarensis | reverse complement strand
GGTTTGCCCCAATACTTGCACCTAAATTTTCATCCTCCAGGTGTCTTCAAAAATGGGTCCTTCGTTATTTTTCCAAAGACTACTAGTCTGTGCTGTTTCTTTCTTTCGCTTGTTTTGGTTAAAACTTAGCCTCTGAGTGCATTTGCAAAAATTTACAGAGAAACATTCTTGAGATTATATGGTACAATTTGTGTAAAAGCAAGAAACTAAGAAAAGTGATCGGGGCGTGAT
>NW_022953146.1:0-1140 GCF_012274545.1 Fukomys damarensis | reverse complement strand
AACCAACCAACCAACCAACCAACCAACCAATCAACCAACCCCCATTTGAATCTGAAAGAAGGAGTCCAACAGCAGCCTGTGGTGTGTGTCTGAGAAGCGTGGCTGTCCTATGCCTGCTATCCAGCAGTGGAAATGCGGGGGTGCGAGGCGGGGCGGGGGGGGGAGGGGAGGACAGGAGCTCAGAGTTTGAGGCACCTCTGGCCGTTGCCCCTGAACATTTGTGATCACAGAGAACTCAGAGGTGGACGCTTGTCACGGGGATCGGAATGAGCACATCTTGGAGGTTTCCAGCCTGCTTTCCGCCTGGAGTAGGGGGCCTAGGAGGGAGGCTGGCTCAAATGCAGGCCCAGGCGCAGGCCCAGGAGCATCTCACAAGAGGCAGGAGGGCGTCCGCCGCCAACGCCTCCCCCTCCCCTGCCCGCTCCCACCACCCCACCCCCAGCGCTGGAGCCAAAGGCCACAGGTGCTGGAGGCCAGAAGGGGGGCCTGGGGGCCTGAAGTGGAGACCCTGGCTGCTGGTCTTTGGGCTGCAGCGGGCAAGGCGCTGGAGCAGAGGCTGGGTGACCAAGAGGAGCCTTGGCTCTGGGGTCTCCTGGGTAGCGGTCCCCATTTGGAGGAGACATTGGTCCGCCACTCCCTAGACGGGCCCCTCCCCCCCCCCGCGCGGTTTCTGTGCACTGCTCCCAAGTCGGACGGCCCATACCCCAGCCAGCCCTACACCCAGCAGCACCTGGGCGCCTGCGGTGGGAGCCTCTGGGTTCCCCCGTTTCCCCCTACAACACGCCGTTCTGGCGCGCCTTCCGGTCCCTCCCGCCCCGCCCCCCCAAGACCCGGAGCAGACACACGAGTGAGCAAGAGCGGACATTTCCCTCCTCTTTCATGAAGCACGCGACAGAAGAAAGGTTGACAAGTGTCTTGGCGGGCAGGTGCTCCTCAGGCGTGAGTCCCTGGAGGAAGGCCAGCGTGGCTCGGGTCGGGGGCAGAGAGAGGAGAGCGTTCGTCTCCCGTTGTTTTCTGAAACAAAGTCTGTCTATGCCTCTCAGACTTGCCCTGAACTCTAGGCAGTGCTCCTGACTCAGCCCGGGACGAGCGCGAGCGCGGAGGACAAGTGTGCACAACCCTGGCTCGCAAGCAAACATC
>NW_022953145.1:421-838 GCF_012274545.1 Fukomys damarensis | reverse complement strand
GGGGATGTAGCTTAGTGCAGTGGCCCTGGGTTCAATTTCCAGATCCATAAATAAATAGGTACAATGACATAGAACTGTACACACACTCTGCCAATTTAATTAATTAATTAACTTATTTATTTATGGATTTTTGAGACAGGGTCTCACTATGTACTTTAGACTGACCTGGAACTCACTATGTAGCCCAGGCTGGTCTTGAACTCACGGTGATCCTGCGTTAGCCTCCCGAGTGCTAGGATTATAGGCCTGCGCCACCACACCCAGCTCCCAACTTAATTTAAATACACATTTTAAAATCTGTACCATAATTACGTACGATGCAGCCATTGGGGGAAACTTGGACGAGGACCTCAATTATATGCATGACATGCAGTACGTATGTATAACCCTTACTGAGGTTTGAGTAGTGAGGATGAC
>NW_022953145.1:0-301 GCF_012274545.1 Fukomys damarensis | reverse complement strand
GGATATTAAATGGGGGGAAGGGAATGACTTCCTCAGCTCCATTATTGCTAAGGGTACTAATTCTGCCGGTAACAGACACCCTTGCAAATCCTGACTTCTGAGGTTCACCATCCTCTGGCTTGGGAGCATTTTCAATGCCTTCCCCATCATTTACGTGAAGGGAGGCCTGGGGGTCTGGAGGGAAGCAGAATGTAGAACCAACCCTGGGTCAAACAGTGGTGATCAAGAGTTATTATTATTTTTTTAGAGATAACTAAGGAACTAGAAAAAGGAAGAAGGACTCATCAGTTGCAAGTTCCCC
>NW_022953144.1:0-208 GCF_012274545.1 Fukomys damarensis | reverse complement strand
ACAGGGGATTGGTTGACAAGATCTTGGAAGACTAAGGAAGGCAAAAGACACTGAGCAACCAGCTAGGAACTGCAGGAAGCAGCCACGACCCTTGTGACTGTGAGAAGATGAGGAAGAAATCTGGGTGATCACAACCCAGAAACTAGGAGGAGGATGAGCCCTGGGTAGCTGGCACCCAGGACGTCAGACCTCTGGGAAGGGGGTGAGT
>NW_022953143.1:0-402 GCF_012274545.1 Fukomys damarensis | reverse complement strand
GCTCTAAATGTTTGGTTTGTTCTGTTTCCATTTAACCTTGTGACTCTGCAAAGGTCATTGGAAGGAGTGCCAATTATGTTGGTGCTTTTGAAATATGGCCAGGTCCTCTAAGATGTGGACTCAAGCTGCCAATACTTCATCTTATAAAGGTCACGAGGAAGTTCAAATGAAATTGCTTTTAGTTGCTATAAAACTCTCCTCAGGTGAAATGGGTAAGCAAAAGGTAAACTGTTTCCATCTGGTCTTACCAATTCTTCCTCCCATTTTAAGGGCGGGAGAGAGTTTTAATCGGTACCTATAAGTTCTCTCAACAGGGAACGGCTTTATAGGTTTTTAATAAATGCGTAACTGTCACAAAAACCTTGAAAGAAAGAGAAGGATGAATATATGTTTTATGTTACC
>NW_022953142.1:0-248 GCF_012274545.1 Fukomys damarensis | reverse complement strand
CAAGCTGATCATGTCTCGGAAACTTCTGATTTAATGCAAGAGAAAGGAGGTTAGAAAAAGTACCATTTGAGCCCTTCCGTCACTACTGGGAACATCAGGGGATTGTTGGTGTGATTCTCAGCCTGATTGTGATTTGGCATGTATACATCATCATTCTCCCACAAGATTTATGTCGGCCTTTTTAACAATATGGTTTGAGTAATAACAGTGAGATGCTTTCAGATGAGCTAAACGGTAAAAGTAAATTA
>NW_022953141.1:0-200 GCF_012274545.1 Fukomys damarensis | reverse complement strand
ATACAGCCAGCAAAGACTAAAGTACTTACTAACTTGCTCTTTATAGAAATTTTTGCCAACAAATCCTAGCTAGTTGGCTTTGATCACAGTTGTTTTTACTTCTTCTTCAAGAAACAGAGTTGATATGAATAGTATTCAACTTCCTGTGGAAAAGAGAACTTTTGAAAATAATATTTATGGTCAGCTTATTAGTTGATATG
>NW_022953140.1:0-1590 GCF_012274545.1 Fukomys damarensis | reverse complement strand
GGAACTGGGAGACTTGTCAATGGGATGTTGAAAGACCGGTATAATAAAACAATGAATATTTGTTTTCCTTCCCATGTTCCTGGCATGTGGGTCCTTACCACTTGGAATCTCCTGAGTGACGAAGTGTCTTCTGTATGCCAATGAGATGACTGACTGGGGCTCCCAGGCAGCTTCAGGCTGGCGCTGGTCCCAGGAAGACCAAGGCGTGCTTAGAGGGGTGGCGTTTTCAGCCCCATCCCCTACTTTGGGGGTGTGGGAGGGGCTAGAGATCGACTTCAATCATTCACAGCCCGTGATGTTGATCGATCGCGTCTGTATCCAGGGCCTCCACGACAGCCTAACCACGGGGTCGGGAGCTCCCAGGCCGGAGAACACACAGAAGTGCTGGTGGTGCTGCATCTCCAAAGCGCACAGGAGCGCTGCGCCCTCTGCACTGCCTCTCCTGCTGCCTCTGTGCCATCTGGGTAGAGACCCTTCCTAACACACCAGTCGCAGCAAGGAAAGCACATCCTCGGTCCTGAGCCACACTAAATGATCCAACCGGAGGGGCCCCAGGAAACCCAGATTTGTAGTTAGCCAGGCAGGGGCCTGGGAGTCTGGGCTCCCTTCTGTGGCTGGCATCTGAAGGAAGGGCAGTGTTCTGAGAGGGACCCCGGGGCCTGGGGAGTGCGGGGCTGACTCTGGGTAGCTGGGATGTGGTTGGAATTAGAGAATCAGAGTTGGTGTGAGGAGGAGAAAACACCCTGGGGACTTCTAGAGGCGGCTGTTTTCTCTGTGAAGTAAGAGGTGAAGTCAGTGAATGAAAATGTGATTCAGTGATACACGAAAAAAGGTATAAACATTAAAAGTAGGAAGTAAAGCTCTATTTTAGGAAGACAGGGTGGTGTGGTGGGGAAGTCTGAGCCTGACCGCCAGCGTCACTATTTTACTAACACTCTGCCTCGGTTTCCTCTTCTGGCACACGGGCGGGAACACTGAGGCCGGACTTGGGGTTCTATGAGGGCCAAATGGAAGATCCTGGAACCCTGTACCTCTCATTAATTAATTTACAGAAGAAATAATAAAAGACTCAATTAACGTTTAATTTTATTATTTTTATTTTTAATTGACAAATAAAAACTAGCTGGGGATTTAGCTCAGTGGCACCATGCCTACCTCACAAGCACAAGGTCCTGAGTTCGATCCCTGGTACCAAAATACAAAAAACAAACAACCCCCCCAAAACAAAAAACTATATCTACACCATCATTAATCAGGAAGAAAATAACCTGGATGAGCCCCCGACTGCAAAGATTTAAAACACTGGGGCAAAATGCATCAAAACCTAACCTTAAATTCACACGGAAGAGTAGGGCCCGTGAAGTGGGTTAAGCAGGGAGGCTTCTCTCCCAGACCTGTAGCCTTAGTGGAAATTACAGTCCCTGCGACAGTTTGGCGTCAGGGTAGGAATTTTTGAAAACTCGATGAGGCGGAATAGGTGCTGCCAAACAGCCTGAAGCTGCAGGAGAAAATTCGACACCGCTGCGGCAGCCATGTCCCAGGGCAGGACCGAGTGCCCGACCTAAAGGAGAACAGGTTGGTCTTGGCTCA
>NW_022953139.1:0-213 GCF_012274545.1 Fukomys damarensis | reverse complement strand
TTCTGTATGACAAAAACGATCTGAAAGTTAAAAACCGTGTGTGTTGAATAATATTATACCAAACACAACAGCAAAGGATTAATCTGTATTGTATAAAGTGCACCCACAGTGATAAGAAGGACACTTCGTAGCTCACACAAGCTGTATAAGTAGGGTTAGCAACTCAATACACAGAAGAGCTATCGGCTTTACTAGTTATCAAAGTCACATAAA
>NW_022953138.1:0-262 GCF_012274545.1 Fukomys damarensis | reverse complement strand
CTGGGTGGTAAAGTGATCTCTGGGATCAGAAAGTAATTTCATAATGAAGTCTTTCTGTCCTTCGTACATTGTGAGTTCTAGCTGTCTACCTCCCAGGAATGTTCATAGCCACAATGCGCTTGTGAGTAATTGCAACACATATGTTTACACAAGCACTCAATACTGTTTTCTTTTCCATTTTTCTATTTATATTGATTTAAAAACATAACATGAGATTAGAAATGGAAAAAAGCTAACTTTAATAATGTGAAAATTAATAATG
>NW_022953137.1:0-471 GCF_012274545.1 Fukomys damarensis | reverse complement strand
AAAGATGAAGTATTTCAGTTTTAATATTTTTGTCTTGAATTCATTTTGATTTTAATTTGGTGCATGATGAGCTGTAGTGGTCTACATTCAATTTTTGGTATATGAACAGCCAGTTTTCCCAGGACCATTTGTTATCTTTCCTCCAGAGACAGTATTTGCGCCCTGTTATAGTCAGGGTCTGCAAGGGAATTAGATTTAATACAGGAAACATTTTATAGGATTATTTTATGATATTTACCCAAAAAAGTCAAATATGGAGGAGTACAAGAGATTAGCCACACATTAGAGGACCAGAGATCCAGCCTAGGGCCTGGATCCCAGCAGTGTCCCACCCAAGTCCAGCTAAATACCTAGAGTCCAAGGCAGTGTCTCCCACTTGTCCAGCCAGTGTCCTAGAGCCTACAGCAATGTCTCCTGCTTGTCCATATTGAGGATCTGCACCCAGAAGGCCCAAAGGCCAGTGGTGGAAGC
>NW_022953136.1:0-224 GCF_012274545.1 Fukomys damarensis | reverse complement strand
TGCATTTCCCTAATGGCAAGAGATATTGATCATTTTCTCATGTATTCATTGGCCATTTGTACTCCTTCTTCTGAGAAATGTCTATTGATTCAGATGCTCATTTTTTATTGGGTCTTCTTTTATTTCTAAAAAGTTCTTTGTAATTTCTAGATATAAGTTTACTGGCCAAGGAGTGGCTAGCAAAAAATAATCCCATTCTGTTGATTGCCTCTTTCTGCTCTTTC
>NW_022953135.1:0-234 GCF_012274545.1 Fukomys damarensis | reverse complement strand
TCCCCCTCCTCCTGCAAGACCTCCCGCTTGGTGGCTTCTGCCTGGATAAGGGTCTTCAGGCCCCTGCAGACACACAAACACAAGAGCTACGCCAACCCAAGAGAGGAGGCCAGGCCCGGCCCCGCCCAGCCCAGCCCGGCCCAGCCCAGGAAGGCCCAACTGGAGGGTTGTACAGAGATCAAGACAGAGGAGGTGGTCCAGGAACAAGACCAGCTCAGGCCTGAACAAAAGGGC
>NW_022953134.1:0-389 GCF_012274545.1 Fukomys damarensis | reverse complement strand
TACTCCTATGTTAAATCCTTTAATATACACTTTGAGAAATTCAGAGATCCAAAATTCTATGCAAAAACTCTGTTGTAAGACCTGAATCACCAATGCAATAGGTAGGTCTCTGCATTCAATGTGTTACTAACTCTGAAAGAACAAGCAGCAATGAATTCCAACAGAGAAGCCAATTTGATGGAATTTCAAGATATGCTTCCTTTTATTTTACAAAACCTTGAAGAAAGCAGAACAAATATTTTTTGAGATTTGAATCAGTCTAGTAAACAATCCCTCAAATGTATATAAGAAGTATAGGCTTTTTTCATGTTGCAAGTAAAGATAAATCAAAGCTCACTTGTAAATTTACTGTTCTCAAATCAGATTGAAATTGGCCTTATTAAAAAAAA
>NW_022953133.1:0-637 GCF_012274545.1 Fukomys damarensis | reverse complement strand
AGATTGTCCTTTATTACCACTTTAAATAATTTACCTCAACCCCTAAGTTTTTCTTACAGAAAATACTTATGTAGTTTCTGTTCTTTCAGTCCACCTTCATGTTCATGATATATTTAGTCAACACATTTCAGCTAGTGATTGTGTGGCTTTGATTTATCAATCACTTCTCCACAGGATTTATTCTTGTCTTTCTTGAAAGGAGCTGAATTGATATAATCATTTGTGGTTATCTATTTGACATATTTGACATACAGAATAGAAGCAACTTATACTGGTGGTAATTCTGACCTATCTAAATATGATACTATTAAAAACTCAACTATTAATTTCTCTCCTCCTGAGGTAATTCATGAAAATATAAATCATGCAAACATGTTCAGAATAGAATAAAAATGAATTTTTATTTTATAAAATGTTAGTTTTTTCCAAGTACTCTAAACTACAAAGGGATACAAATTTGTTTTTGGTTATTTTAGTTAAGAACATAGTCTAGTAAATGTTCTAGTATTTACATAATTAACTAGAGGTATTGGAAGTAGCATTATGGGCTATTTACATCATCTTTCATAGCCTGCACCCCTTGAAGAAGATGGAGATTAGCAAATGGCAGATTGGGGTTTGAATCTATATCTGAATG
>NW_022953132.1:0-231 GCF_012274545.1 Fukomys damarensis | reverse complement strand
GCACAGATATCAATTCAGTATCCACAGAGGCTGGCAGAGTGTCAGAGTGCACAGTCAGTGTTACGGCCATGACAAAGCTCAGCTGTCATAATGCCGATGAGTTAGCACTCCGGTACTGTGGTCACGGTTGCCAGGGTGGGGTGGATTGTGGGAACTGTGGAGACCGCCGCCGCAGACTAGTCCCTGGGTGTCATGCGCATCCATTCAGGACAGTCTCCTGGCTCCTGCTTA
>NW_022953131.1:0-811 GCF_012274545.1 Fukomys damarensis | reverse complement strand
TAGGCGGGGCCTCTCTCCCTTCCCAGCTCTCCCTCGGCGCGACGCCAAGTCCCTTCTCTGGGACGAGGACAGGGAGCGCTGACCTGGGCCCCTCTGCTATTCCAAGCACCACCAAGCACTGCAGGGTGGTGTCTGCTCTGTCCTCCAGGAAAATCCTCTGTGCAGGAAATGATTCCTGTACAGCATCCTGCCCACCACCATTTCATCCACAGTGAATTCCTTCTCTACCGTGACACAAAGCTTTTTCCTTTTCCGATCTGGTTTAGAAAACATGCCTACATTTTTTACACAACTACATGCAAGCACGGGTCACCAGGTGAGCTCAAGGAAGAGACATTTCTCAAAGATCCATCTAGCGCTCCACCATAAGGAGACCGGTCAGCACCAAGGACAGCACCAGACACTCCAGAATTGTCCAGCTTTCTTCATTCTACAGGCTGCCTCTGGTCCTTACAGTGGATGCCCGCATGGTGTCCCCGACTTCCTAGCCTCCCGTCCTCACTTGTCTTGGCAAAGATGTGATGGGAAAGCTTAAAGCTGGTAAAGGGGTCGCCTAGGGAGTGTGGAGTGGCCTGTGAGCAGGGACCTCGGGATGGCTCATGTGCTCAGGGCCTGGGGTCCCCTCACCTATGTGCAGCTGCAGGACAAGGTGGTCGGCCAGCTTGCAGGCCTCCACCAGTTCCTCTCTGTGTCTCTGAACCGCACGAGCAGGTTCTTCCTGGGTAAAGAGGCGCCGGAGACACTGTCCAAGGGAGAAGGCAGCCTCTTTCCCTTTCCGTAGCTGCTCACGGTGTTGGGTCAGCTTCCGGGC
>NW_022953130.1:0-961 GCF_012274545.1 Fukomys damarensis | reverse complement strand
CTCTATTTTAAAAAACTCTTATTGAAAGTTTTCACAGCACGATAAATGAATGTGAAGATAGAACTTCAGATAAAGAAGATAGGATTGCAGTCAGTGACTGTGAAAAGAGTGGTTTCTTAAAAACAGTAAGGGATCATGAGAAATCGACCCAACAACTCCTAGATGATGCAAAGAAGAATAACATAAGACTGATAGGAATCCATGAAGTAGCAGGAAAAATACAAATGACTTTAAAAAGCTATTCATAGGGCCCTGATCCACCACTCCTGCTCCCGACCCAGCCGCCATCACTCAAGCGCCAGGAAGGTAGCCACACGGGCACCCCTGAAGCCCCATAAGTCTACTCTCAGTCCTCCTGACTGTGCCAGTCTTTGGACCCACTCTGCAGAGGCAGAGGTGGTCATCAAGGGTATTTTTCAGAGGTCCCAACTATGAACATCTTTAAAGAAAGCACGTGGGAAATGTGTAATAGAATGTTGTGGAGTTCAACCATTCAGAAGGTAGGGGAACTCAATCTGGGCCTTGCAGCCTGAGGTCAGTCAGCATCATGGGGTTCAGCCATCAGCTAATTGAGATGAGGGGTCTTGCATCCTCACTCTGTCTGAGCCATTAAATGGTAAATACACTATATTGAAATTCTATTCACTGCAGACATGTTCTGGACTGCTTCTTGATTTCAATTTAATTCAAATGATTTAAGGGTGATAGACTAGTGACTACCACCGGTGTTCAGTGTCAAAGTTGTGCTTGATCTTAATATGTTGTGAATTGTATCAGTTGGGGTAAAGCATTGCGGTTGATTTGATGAGCTCTTTTCTTTGATGTTATGAAGATGAGAATGTCTGTGGGTCATTAGAGACACAGAAGGTAGGACGCAACTATATCAGGAAAATTTGGATGATAATCCAGAGATTAAACCAAGGACAGTCTGACAACAAAAATAAAAATGAGAAAACATTTA
>NW_022953129.1:0-269 GCF_012274545.1 Fukomys damarensis | reverse complement strand
TTACAAAGACTTTATTTCCATTTTTTTCCTTTTCTCTTATTTTTTCTTTTCCCTTATTACCTTTCCCCTACCACTCCCACTTCCCCTACACCTCTAGACCTTTTCTTCCTGTTACACAGCATTAATTACACAAGTTAGGTAGAACTCTTGAATACATTGGCACAGGAAAAGACTTTAGGAACAAATGTGCATGTTTAAAAGATTTCTAATAAGAGGCTGTTCTTTTCTCCACAAATTTGAATTTAGTTATGTTCTAGCCATGATCATAT
>NW_022953128.1:0-520 GCF_012274545.1 Fukomys damarensis | reverse complement strand
TTCAAGGTGAAGCAAACAGCTTGAGGCCGAGCATCTGCCCAGAAATTCTATGGAGGAACACATGAAAAGATCCAAACAAATATCATGATATACCACCGTAGATCTGTGCTGGTTTCTTCGAGCTGTCGTTACATGATATCACTGACTAGGTGCCTTAAATGACAAAAACGTATTCACTAATAATTCTAGAAGTTTGTAAGCAAAATGTCAGCAGGAAAGGTTTTTTTTCCCCTCTCAGGCCTCTGGACTTGACTTTGTAGATGGCTGACTTTTTGCTCTAGTTTCTCCAGTCTTTCCTATGTGTTCTTGCACCTCTGATAGTTTCCATGTGTTCAACACCCTACTAAGGACACCAGTCAGATTGCGTTAGGCCCACCCTGAAGGCCTCGTAGAATGTAATCCTCTGTTAAAGTTCTTTCTCCAAGTATTTTCATATTCTGAGCTACGAGCATTTAGGGTTTCAATGCATGGATTTTGGAGGAACATTACTCAGCCCATAACAAGATTTTAGAGCAAATAG
>NW_022953127.1:0-287 GCF_012274545.1 Fukomys damarensis | reverse complement strand
TCCGGTAGCGCCACCTAGTGGTGGTGACAAAAAGCACAGGAATTAAACGAAGCACAGATATATATGTATGCAATTACGGACGTATGCACGCACGCCTGGACATATGCACATACGTACGCACGCAAGAGCACGCACTCACACACCCATGCATGCACGCGCACGCATAGGCACGCACCAACGCACGCACACACCCACGCACGCACACGCACGCATACGCACACACCCACGCACGCGCACCCACTCACCCCCCCACCCCAGAGCACGCACGCATACACACGCACGCACGC
>NW_022953126.1:0-315 GCF_012274545.1 Fukomys damarensis | reverse complement strand
GTGTGTTGCATTTGAAATTTTAGATCCAAATATGGTTAGAAACAATAACAACAAGAACAAAGAAAAACAAACAAGAAATATGTGTACTGTCCAATGAAGAATTTTAAAGTCACAAATTCTGCCAGAGTTGACTAGGTAACCCTTTTCTGACTTATAATGACATGGAGAATGAGCCAGGGATATAAACAATATTTCCAAGATTATATTTAGAGGTGTGTAAATATAGAATATCATTACAGGCATTCTCAGTCCAAAAAAGAAAACTTTCTAAAATCAAGGATATTAAAATCATATAGCCTGCACATGACAGATCTG
>NW_022953125.1:0-217 GCF_012274545.1 Fukomys damarensis | reverse complement strand
GTTTGTGTTCTAACGTCAAACTGAACCTATCCCCAAGTATACAGAGTTCTGGAGTCTTGTGTGTACTCAGAGCTACTAGGCACTCTCTTAGGCCTGAAGGGCTTCTGTGATAAAAGTGCCTCACAACAGTGTTTCAACCTCTGCCAGGCAGAGACGTACAAACGAAAAGGAATACAGTTGTGCTCCACATAAGAGGTGGACTTCACTGGTAAACTCA
>NW_022953124.1:0-555 GCF_012274545.1 Fukomys damarensis | reverse complement strand
CACACACACACACACAAAACAAAGAATCAAAATAATTTATCATAAAGCTTAGTGAAGTTCAAAAAGTGGAGAACTAATTCAATAAAAATAGAAAAATAACAAACACCTCAAACTAGAAATTCTAAAAATTTAAATTTTGTTTTTTAAAAAATTGGAAATTCTGGGGTGGGAAAGTACAAGCAGTAAAATAAAAATGCAGTCTAGCCTTTTTGCAGCAGAATCTATTAGGCAGAAAAAACTCTAAACTTGAAGCCAGCTTATTGGAAAATATGCAAATGGATAGAAAAGTAAGAATGAAAATACCAAGAAAATAATACTTGTAAAATTTGTCCAACAACATTAAAGGGCACATTTACAAGTTAGAGAAGTTCGAGAATAGCAGAAACAAATAGTAGAAAACTTATTTATTTAGAAATAATTGAAGAAAACTTTCCAAACGTGGGAAAAGATATGCATATTCAGGTTGAAGAAATGTAAATGAGATTAATTCCAAGCAAGAATATATAAAGACATACTAAAATCACACTTTTGAAAATGAAAGAAAGGATCAACCAG
>NW_022953123.1:0-240 GCF_012274545.1 Fukomys damarensis | reverse complement strand
GAGGAAAGAGTTCCCAGTGCCACTGAGGAGACTTAGGAGGCTCCTGCAGTCCACAGATTTACCAAGTGGGAAGGATGGCGAAAAAGTCTGGAGATGGAGGGTTATAAGTGTTCAAAAGTCCTCTGTAATAGTTTGGTAAAACTCTGATGTACGTGAAAACCACTGACAAATGCAAAGTGGCTGCTGCAGTGATTAAATCTGTCTTAACAGGACGCGAAATGGTGAAAGACAGAGTATCCA
>NW_022953122.1:0-284 GCF_012274545.1 Fukomys damarensis | reverse complement strand
TTTCACAAAATCACCTTGTACTTAATTACAAATGAATGTACACATTACTACTTCTGAGTTTTAATAAATAATGTTGACACACTCATTTATTTCTCTTTTCTCCCTGATCTGAGATGGCGTCTTTCCCCTGCTTTCAGTGGGTTCAGCAGACAATAGCTACCTAGCTTATGTTGTTGTTACTAGTCAACCAGCAAACCCAGGGCTGCCCCGAGACTGACCACTCCCTGGGAATCACCCAGAGTAACATCACGGGGCTTGTGATCATGCCACTGTGCCTTCAAAGT
>NW_022953121.1:0-203 GCF_012274545.1 Fukomys damarensis | reverse complement strand
AGTTGGCTGCTGTGTTCCAACCTAGGTTACCCCTGGATTTTCCATTTAGTCCACACAAGGAGCTGTGCTGTACATCTCCTAGTTTTTGTAGTCGACTAGTGAGGAAGTAGAAGGTACAAGAGTAACTGATTTGTCCAGCATCACTCAGCTCCTCAGTGGCAGAGCCGAGATTTGAACTCAGGAACTTAAACTTTGGCTACTGT
>NW_022953120.1:0-250 GCF_012274545.1 Fukomys damarensis | reverse complement strand
TGTCTCTACCTTCAGAATCCAATCCCACTTCTCCCATCTCGTTTATTCACAGCCTCATTTCAGGCCCCACCCCTCCTAAATTATTCCAGTCTCCCCTTGTCTCTTGTTCCACTTTTTTCCACCTACTCACATAGTCCAGCCGGAAGACCTTTTTGAAAATGAAGGTATTTCATGTCACTTCTCTGGTTAAAATCTAAACAGCTTCCCCATTCAGCTCAGAGGAAAAGCCATACAAAGCCTCCCACCTTTG
>NW_022953119.1:0-1113 GCF_012274545.1 Fukomys damarensis | reverse complement strand
AAAACAAAACTGTTCCATTAATATAAATAACATTAATTTATGAACTCTTTCTTTAGTCTAGTTTTAAGTCTTCTAACTTCTATCTAATTAGGTGATTAAAGGAGACGCAGAACAACTAAAATGGATTAGTACTCGGGTATAAAAAGCTGCAACTAAATAGGATAGCTGCATTTGCCTCAGGAAAGGCCAGTCTTGGCAAATTCACAGGCACAGAAGTTTACAACAGCCTGAAATTGTTACAACTTATAAGGTCAAAAACTCTGGATATTTATAAACATGGTTTAACCCTTACTGAATAAGAGAAAATCAACACTCTAAGAGAAAAATCATTGAACTAAAAATCCTAGACAGAATGTCAATACAAGGCGTAATTTTAAAGTCCTGACTACATTCTAAATAGTTGCATGGATCTAGTAGAAATCAAAATTCTTTGTCTCTCTAGGGCAGTTATAAATGACCAAAAGCCAATCTGTTTCACATGGTTTTAAATTTTCTGACACAATCTACACCTGAATTTTTTTCATCCTGCTATAAGAATGGAAACTATTCTCTTTTGTGTGCATGTACAAAATAGGCTTAACTCTAACACCTTACTGCTTCACTGAAGTTATTATAGAAACCGAGATTCTCCTCTCCTCTTGAGCTTTATCTTGTCACACATCCCTCATGAGGAACATTCATCCCCCTGCCACCCACTGCCTATAGTTTAGCATGATATTGTAGTTTAGGAAATTAGTATACACAATACTATACTGCTTCTATCTTGCTGCTTGTATTTTTCCTTTCCTATTGTTCTGCCTACCTAACTCATACTAACTCATCAACACTCAATTTGGAAATCACCCCCACCAAGAAGCCTTCTGTGGTTGTAGCTGGTGGTCTTCCAATGGCTACCAGACTATCAAGCCTTCAGAACAGAAACTGTGCTCAGTACTCATGGATTCACTAAACATGTGATCTAAAGGTCATACATAACTCACTTAATCACATATGTAGTTCACTAGTTTTATGTAGTTCATAGTTTTAGCTACTGGAGAGCTGGAGCAGGACAGCTAAGCTCTGAGCTTGCACAGAGGAACTAGTAAACCAGTAGGAACCTAACGGCCCAATCAC
>NW_022953118.1:0-510 GCF_012274545.1 Fukomys damarensis | reverse complement strand
ATTTCACATTCTCAATTTTCTCATTAAGATTTTGTGTACTAGTATATTTTATTCACACCAGAGGAACTATTGGGTATTTGCACATGTGTGATTTATTTATTTCCCTGACGAGTATATCCCATTCAGTTACATTTGGCAGGGCAAGCCAGGCAGTCTATGCTACTTCTGTTTATTCCACCCTTTGAGCCAAGGCCATTGTTCTGTTCAATGTGTCGTGTTCCCTCAATGTCCACATGAGATGGGTAGGACTGGAATTTTGAGTGAGGAACTAGATATTGAGGATATATATTGGGAGAAGTAGGATCAGAGTTAGTGAGGCAAATTTGGAGGGCTCAGATATCAATTCAGTGTCCACAGAGGCTGGCAGAGTGTCAGAGTGCACAGTGAATGTCAGGGCCATGGCAAAGCTCAGCTGTCATAATGCTGAAGAGATAGCAGTCCGGAACGGAGGCACGGTTGAAAGGGAGGGGTGGACTGTGTTAACTGTGTAGACAGCAGCAACAGGCTAGG
>NW_022953117.1:0-219 GCF_012274545.1 Fukomys damarensis | reverse complement strand
CATTCCAAACTCTGGTTATCAAATCATGAGTCAGAGTCTCAGAAAAGAAACACTCCTTCCTCACAGTCACACAAGCTGAACGAGTGAAAATTCAGACGCTTTAGTCATGATACCTGGACCTCTGGAATCTCAACCGAGAACATGGGGCATTGTTCAATTAAAAATGTATGACGTCTTATTCAACTTTTGAACTTTTACATTATTTTGATAACTTTCTCA
>NW_022953116.1:0-299 GCF_012274545.1 Fukomys damarensis | reverse complement strand
AAATCCAGGAGTGACCACAAAGCCATGCCCTAAGTGCCAACAGAAGGGACACTGGGGTTTCAACTGTCCCCTGCCGTCCACACACCACCAGGCCACCAACCCCGCCACTCCCCTGAGCAATGACCTGACAAGTCTGGTGGCAGCTGAAGGGCTATGAAGAGGCCATGGCATGGCTGGCCCAATGTGGATCACCACCCAGGAGCCCAGGGTGACCTTGATTGTGGCAGGCAGGACTACTGTTTTCCTATTAGGCACTGGTGCCAGCTTTTCTGCATTGAGAGAATATTGGGGACCTACCT
>NW_022953115.1:0-264 GCF_012274545.1 Fukomys damarensis | reverse complement strand
GTCAAAAAATATTTACTGAACAACTATTATGTGACAGAAATTATTTTAGTTATCGGAAATATACCAGTGTAGAAAATACTAATAAACATACTCAAGTTATGGTAATGATAACCGATAGGAAAATCGTAAATCACCTTTTTTATACTGGGCTAGATCTACAAACATTTTTAAAAGATCTTTCAATGTTATTAATATTATATGTAACAATGATAAAAATGTATATTTAAAATATCTTATCATTAGGGGTGGAGATTTAGATCAGTG
>NW_022953114.1:0-583 GCF_012274545.1 Fukomys damarensis | reverse complement strand
AAAAATGTTGGCAGAGGTATGGGGAGAAAGGAACCCTTCTTCATTGTTGGTGGGAGTGCAGACTCTTGCAACCACTGTGGGAATCAATATGGAGATGCCTCAAACAACTAGGATTAGAAGTCCCATTAGACCCAGTTATTCCCCTGCTGTGTACCTTTCCAAAAGAATTAAAAGAATCATACCACAGTGATATAAGCACACCCATGTTTGTTTATAGTGGCCCAGTTTGCAATAGCTAAAACGTGGAAACAGCCCAATTGCCTATCAACTGGAGACTGGATACAGATGTGGGGTTTTCAAAAATAAAATGGAGTACTACTCAGCCACAAAGAATGAGAAACTAGAGACATTTATTGCTAAGTGGATGCACACTGAGGATATACTCAAGTGAAATTAATAGGACATACATGTGTAAATACAAAATAGTTTCTCTAGTGTGATAAACTAAAAGTGTAAATAAGAATAAAAATGTGTGATTGATATGGTGTAATGGGAAAAATGTCTAAAGGTGTAGGGAAAGTGGGAGGGGTAGGAGAAAGCTAAGAAGGGAAAAGAAAAAATAAGAGAAAAGGAAAAAATGGAA
>NW_022953113.1:0-206 GCF_012274545.1 Fukomys damarensis | reverse complement strand
GCATTTGATTTGGCCTTAGGGTTCCAAATAGGTTGGATTTCCAAGTACCGCTGTATGGGAACTTGGGAGTAAGGCTTAGGGTAAGGATTAGGGTTAGGTGTGGTTTCTGAGACATGGATGGAATTAAATAGCATGATAATTTGAGTGTTAGATTGCACGTTAAGCAGGATTTTTATGTAAGTGAGGTAGAGTGTGGGATTCCATGT
>NW_022953112.1:0-1136 GCF_012274545.1 Fukomys damarensis | reverse complement strand
AAAGACATAATGGAGAATCACCTTGCTTATCACTCATCTTTTCAGGTAAGCCACTGATCACGGAAGAAGCCTGAGAATTCTCTGGAGTGTCCTTAAGACGTGGCTTTGGGATGCAGGGTACACAGGAGGGGTCAGGCGTTCAGTAGGGACAGGAAAGGAAGCTAGAAATAATTAAAAATCCTCCTGCTGTTGCAGCAAAGCTCTCCTTTCTCTCCCCCAGCTATACTCAGACCCTGCTTACATAATCATGGCTAAATTTTATGTGTATGATTTACAGGACTGATGCAGATCTTCAGGATCGGCTCTGCATACCCAGGAGCTCAGGGCTCCCTGTGGCCTCGCCTGCAGGGGCAGCCTCTGCTTGCAGCGCATACCTCTGCCCTGCCTGTCAGCACCTGCGGGATTAAGCAGAGGGAAAAGTGAGCCAGGCTCGTCGGGCTGGCTGCTGCACTCGGAGCATGACAACGTCAAGTGCACATAATTACTACTAATGCAAGAACACAGTGAGTGGCTACAATTAGGGGGCAGTGGAGCAATGCCTTCCTTGTTTCTGGAGAGAACAAAAATCACAGCTAGGCAGCACAGGGAGCTTTCCCTGCCTCCTTGGATACACAATCTGTTCGACTTATTACAATGTGTAATTGTGTACTTATTTTGGGATCCCCCCCTCCCCACCACGGACTCCATGAAGTCAGAGGGCCCATGTTTGGTTTCTTCACCTCTGCACACATCTAGGAAATAATAAAAATTTAGTGACTGACAGATGCTTTTCAACTCAACATGAGCTTATAAAAGCACCCTTAAGTCAAAAATTCATTTACTAAGCCTAAGCTACAGAGCATCCTAGCTTAGCCATAGTACATAGTAGAGAACTGATCATTTCCCTTTGGAATCCCCAGGCTGACTGAGAGCTATGGGCTTGCTGTCACTGCCCAGCATCATAAGAGTGTGCATCTACAACACTTTCCAACCCAGGAGAAGATCCAAATTTGGAGTGTGAGCTGGACGTGGCAGCACACGCCTGTAATCCTAGCACTCTGGGAGGCTGAAGCAGGAGGGTCAAAAGTTCAAGCCCAGCCCAAACAACTTAGCAATTTAGCAAGACCCTGTCTCAAAAAAAAAAAAAAAAAAAAAAA
>NW_022953111.1:0-268 GCF_012274545.1 Fukomys damarensis | reverse complement strand
CATCTGTGTTGTTACTTTAAACTGAACCTATCCCCAAGTATACAGTTTTCTGGAGGCTTGTGTTCACTCAGAGCTGCCTGGCACTCTCTTAGGCCTTAAGAGCTCTTCTGCTAAAGTGCTTCACAGCAGTCTTTCAATCTCTGCCAGGCAGTGACCTACACACAAAAAGGAATACAGTTGTACTCCTTTTAAGGTGTGGACATCCCTGGTAAACTCACAGCGTTGCAGTACCTTTCTCTGTGGAGTACTTCACATTCAGGAAACTCAC
>NW_022953110.1:0-223 GCF_012274545.1 Fukomys damarensis | reverse complement strand
CACTCTCCTTGATCTTTTGGATTCTTTTATTTTCCCATAGAATAACCTTTTGGACATTAATACGTTAGTTTTTCCTTCTATGTGACAGTGTGGTTTCTTAGGAAAATATTAGATTAGGCTCATGTGAGATGGTTTAACTATTGTAAACCTTGTTATGTTTCCCAAGTAAATTATTCAAAGATTTACCTGTAAAATAAGTTCAAAGGAATGGTAGTTATTCTCT
>NW_022953109.1:0-208 GCF_012274545.1 Fukomys damarensis | reverse complement strand
TTTTTTTAAATTTTTAAACATAAATAAGTGATTCTCATGATCATGCTTATACTTTTATTTCCTGATATTGTAATTGTAGAAATTACTTCACTTGTTACTGTGGAAGATGAGCATCTAACTTTTTTTGCCCTGGGCTTCACCAACATACATTTCCCCCACACCAAACCTACCAATGTAGCTAGATCAGTTGTTTTCATGTACTTAGTAT
>NW_022953108.1:0-212 GCF_012274545.1 Fukomys damarensis | reverse complement strand
ATCCCATCCCACAACTGCATTTCAGGTGCTATACTGAAAAGAGGAAAGAGTTTTCAGAAGAATATGAAGTTTGTCACTTGAGTTATCCCAGCCTCATTCTAGGAAAACAGTGGGAAAAGAGTTCTTTTCATTCAGAATCGCTGTGAGGCACTCTAAACACAAGATAAAAACACGTGGGTAGCAATGTAAGAATGTTTAGCAAAGAGATTGGC
>NW_022953107.1:0-525 GCF_012274545.1 Fukomys damarensis | reverse complement strand
TTTTTTTTTCATTGAATTTATTGGTACTTTTTAGGTATACAGTAGAGTTACATACATCTTTGGGATCTTGTACCTTTATATGAGAGATCTTGGTTCTCATTTTTCCCCCATACCCCTACCGTCCCTTTACCCCCTTCTCCTTTCCCTATTTGCAAATATTTTGTTTCCATTTTTTCCCTTTTCTCGTATTTTTCTTTTCCCTTATTTCCTTTTCCCTGCCCCTCCCAATTCCCCTACACTTTTAAAAGCCCTTTTCTTCCTATTTCACATTATAAGTTATACAATATGAATCTTATTTACATGTTTAGTTTTTCACACCAGAGAAACTATTCAATGTGTACACATGTGTGTCCTGTTCGTTTCACTTAAGAGGCCTCAGTTTGCATCCATTTTCCGATGAATGACTCTGGTTGCTCATTCTTTGTGGAGGAGTAGTAGTCCATTTTATGGAAAATCCACATCTTCTTTATCCAGTCTCCAGTTGATGGACAATTGGGCTGTTTCCAAATTTTAGCTATTACAAAC
>NW_022953106.1:0-424 GCF_012274545.1 Fukomys damarensis | reverse complement strand
TGTGGGCCCTGCTCTATTCCCTGTGAAGTCCCTTGAATGAAATCTGCACTCAGGACACAAGCATCAGCCCCTCAGGGGCAGACGGGAGGAACATCCCAACCCTTCCCTCTTCCCTATTTCCAACCCTGTATCTCTATCTGGCAAAGCCCAGGGTCTGACCGAGTTTCAGTGTCCCAAGAGGTAGCCTTGTAATTGCAGCTACTTGGGAGGCTGACGTGGGAGGAGCTGAAGTCTGAGGCAAGCGTGGGCAATTTAGTAAGACCCTGTCTCAAAGGAAACAAGAAAAGGCTGGGGATGTAGCTCAGTGGCAGAGCATTTCCCCAGCATGCACAAGGCCCTGTTTCATACCCAGAAAGAGGGGGAGGGAGAAGTGGTGATGGTGGTGAAAGCTTGGAAAATCATTCCCATTTCACAGGCAAGAAAA
>NW_022953105.1:0-843 GCF_012274545.1 Fukomys damarensis | reverse complement strand
ATGTGTACAGATTATTTTAGCCCACAAAATCAGAATATACATCCTTTTCAATTGCAGATGGATCATTCTTCAAAATAGACCACATACTAGCTCATAGAACTTGTTTAAGTAAATGCAAAGGAGTTGAAATTATCCAGTGTATATTATCACACCATAGTACAATTAAGTGGGAGATCAATAGAATAAGAAACTGCAAGAACTTCACAAACACATGGAAAATGACTAACACTTTCTTGAACAAATAGTGGGTAACATAGGAAATTAAACAAGAGATTAGACTGGTTTTACAAATAAATGAAAATGCCAATACAACATACAGGAATCTATGGGACACAATGAAATTAGTTCTAAGAGGGAAATTCATTACAGTGAATACCCACACCAGGAAAACAGAGTGAGCTCAAATAAACAACCTAATGCTGAAAGAATAAATAAAATCGATAAACCCTTAGCCAACCTTTAAAAAAAAAAAGAAAGTAAAGGTTCAAATCTATGCAATTAGGAATGAAAAAGGGGAAGTCATAACAGATCCAGCAGAAATCCAGGGGATCATTAATACCTCCTTTGACAACCTATACTCTAGTAAAAGCAAAAACACAGAAGAAATGAAGTTTTCTAGATAAATATCAATTACCAAAGTTGAACAAAGAAGATAAAAAATTCTAAATACTCCTATTACAATCAGTGAAATTGAAATGTAATTAAAAATTTACCAACACAGAAACATTTAGAGAAGAACTATTGCCACTACTATTTAAACTCTTCAGTGAAATTGAAAGTAAGCAATACTCCCAAATTCATTCCTGGAAGCAAGTGTTACTTTGATTCCAAAACCAGGGAAAG
>NW_022953104.1:0-230 GCF_012274545.1 Fukomys damarensis | reverse complement strand
TGTCTCTCTCTCACCCTGAACAGCCCGCTCCTTTCCCAAATACCGAGGCCACCTGTGAATACAAAGCCAAAGGGCTAGGCTGGTGAGGTCTCTGCGGAACCCATAGACAGGAGGGCGATGAGCTCTGCTAGTTCCCTATGCACAAGATGTTCCTGTGGGATTGGAGATCTTCATGACAAAGAAGGAAGCCTCAATGACCAAGATCAGGAACAGTGCTGTAACCAGATGTA
>NW_022953103.1:0-746 GCF_012274545.1 Fukomys damarensis | reverse complement strand
GGCACTGTCTCACTTCAGATGCTCTTCCACACCTGGGTGGGAGCACTTTCTTTCCCCCTTTTCCCTGCCATCTATGTAAGATATCCTTCTTTTGGGATGTACAGTTCTATTTTACTATTGGCAGCATATAGGCTATTCTCATCTTGTACCTCCTTGTCTCAAAGGAAAGAAACAAAGACAAAGAGACAGAACAAAAGAAAGAAAGAAAGAATCTTATTGAAGTAGTTTTCCTAGATGCAACCTTCTCTGTGGAATGGATTCTAATAGTTAATGAGCTGCCAACTTTCTACCCAGAATTCCCTTCTGCTTTTTTTCTTATCTTTTGCTGAAATCTCATTATTCCTAAATAATTATTTCATATTTAATTCATTTTCCCATGCGTCTTTTGAAGCATTCAAATCACAAATGATCTGTTTACAATTGAATAATAATTGAAAATTATTTTATTTTCAATGCTGAAATTAGTTATATGCAGAGTTCTTATCTCTGTATTATTTTATTTTCATTGGCAAAAACAGAATTGAGGGATTATAGTAATGAAAATATCATCTGCACCTTTAATACTTCATAAGTAATTACTGTGCCATTGCAACAACATTCTCTGTTCTGCCTTTTATTTGCATGAAAATGATGATGGACTAATAGTGGTACATTCATGTGGCTTTCAAAGATTTCACTTAATTTATAGGATTTTTAAAGTTATTCTTTGAATTCCATGTTATTTTTCCCTTACCCTGATTTCTCCA
>NW_022953102.1:3967-7829 GCF_012274545.1 Fukomys damarensis | reverse complement strand
TCCAGACCTCTGTATGACTTTTTGGAGAGGCAAGGATGTTTGCATGTCTTCCCATTGTGAAACATTTGACTGGGTGCAGCCCATGACCAGGGCAAACACACTGTTTGGCTGACCAATCCTTATAGGACTGTTTTGTGGCTCACATGGGTAGGATGTGCTGAATGTATTGCTAACCATTCCATAACCCATCTGCCAGTGGCAAGCAAGGCAGGGCAGTCTCTATGTGTGCCTAACCAGTCATCAAAGATCCACTGAATGCAGCACAATAGCAGTGAGGGCTTTCTGTGCTCTTACCAGGTCCACACTGGTCTGTAGGAGGCAAAATAGTGGGAATGCAGGCTCACTGTGTGGCTATCCATTGTATATTTGTCTGCTGGTAGCTATCTGCAGCAAGGTGGACTGATTTCATGGTTATGCCCTGCTCATTTCTAAACAGCTTGTAGTCTGAAGTGAGGGCAGGCTGAGTGACTCATTAACCATTCCTTTTCAGATGCTGGCATCAGGCTGGGGTGAGGACGACCGTACTGCAGGACCAATTGAACCTAAACAGTCTGCTGGATATAGCCTGGTATGATTGTTAGCTCATTGCATGGTGATCCGCTGCTCATAGTTCTGCTGGATGAAGGACGAGCCGAGATTATTCTCATTATGTGACAAACAGGTACAAAATTGTTCGCTGCATGATGGCCAGTATGAGTGTGTGTCTCTGAATTACTAAATGGTATTCAGCAATCCACTGGATGCTGACCAAGGGGCTGGAGAGTGCACCGTGTGGCTAACTGGTCCTCAAGTTTCTGCTTCATGCAGGCAGGTATGAGTGGGGCAGATCTGCAGTGCTAAGCAGAACACTCCATTCCACTTTTTTGCACACTGGGAGGAGGCCTTGCTCACTGCATGATTCAGTGATTTTCAAGGTTGCCCTGGCTCCTGGATGTGGCAAAGGCAGGCTTAGTGCATTTCTTACCATTACTGTCAAGACTTCTGTATGACTGTTTGTTTGAGTGCGGGTTCAGTGCATGCCTAACCACTCTGAAATGGTCCACTCTATGCAGTCCAGGTCAGGCTGAATTCAATCAGTGGCTGACCGGCCTTCTCAAGCCCACTGTTTTTTTGGTGGGTTGAGGGTGGGCTTACTCCATCACTAACCTGTCTAAGACCGTATCCCACAAAGTAGCCAGTGGTGATGGTGGGCTCTCTGTGCGGATAAAAGTTTGCAATGTTCTGCTTCATGCAGAACAATATGAGTGAGGTCCCTTTGTACTGCTAAACCATGCTAGTCACTTTGTAGGAGGCAGGTAGTGGGAATGCAGGCTCACAGCGTGGTAATCCATCATTCAATTGCCTTCTTGTTGCTGGCTGGGGCAATGGCTGACTCAGTGCATGGCTCTTTCCTGCTCAGTTTTCCACATGTTGCAATCCAAAGTGACTGTGGGTTGACTGATTCTATAAACATTACTTTTCAGAAGGCTGGATGCAGGCTGGCTTGAGAACTAGCACACTGCATGCTTAGCCAGTCCTAAATGGTCTGCTGGATGTAACCTTGGATGAATGTGAATTCACTGCCTGGTTATCTGCAGCTCAAATTTCCACTGGATGAATGAAGAGTCCAGGTGGTTCTCACTGTGTGACTAACAGATACTAAATGTTGTACTGCATGACACCAGTATGAGTGCAGGTCTCTGGGTTGCAAAGCAGTCTTTAACCATCTACTGCTTACAGTTCAGGGGGCTGTCGAGCTCACTGTGTGGATATCTGCTCCTCAAGATTGTGCTGCATGTAATATAGTATGAGTCTCTCCTGTCTGCAATGCTATGTAGAACACAACCATCTGCCAGGTTGACTCTGGGATGTGGGCAGGCTCACTGCATGGCTCAGCAGTTTTCATGGTTGTCCTGGCTCCTGGCTTTGGCTAGGGCAGGCTCACTGAATATCTTACAGTTACTCCCCGGACCTCTGCATGCTTCTTTGTTCGAATGTGTGTTTACTGAATGCCCAGCCAATTTGAAATTGGTCCTAAATAGTCTGGTGGATATAGCCTAGGGTAAATGTGAACTCACTGCATGGTTATCTGTAGCTCAATGTTCCAGTGGATGAAGGATGAGGCCAGGTGGTTCTCACTATGTGACTAACAGTTACAAATGTTTTACTGTATGCCACCAGTATTAGTGCAGGTCTCTGAGTTGCAAACCAACCCTCACCCATCCACTGCTTGCCGTCCAGGGTGCTGGCGAGCTCACTAAATGCTCCTCAAGGTTCTGCTGCATGCAGTATGGTATGATTCTGGCCTGTCTACAATGCTATGTAGAACACAACGTTCTGCCTTGTTGACCCCAGGCGAGGGCAGGCTCACTGCATGGCCCACCAGTTTTCATGGTGGCCCTGGCTCCTGGCTTTGGCTAGGGCAGGCTCACTGCATAACTTACAACTACTCTCCCAACCTCTGTATGTTTGTTTGTTTGAGTGTGTGTTTACTGAATGTCTAACCCGTCTGAAATGGCCCACTGTATGAAAGCCAGATCGGGGTGAGCTCAATGTGTTTCTGACTGCTCCTCTCACAACTGCTGGTGAGGATGGTCTCACTGCATTGCTAAATATTCTACAACCATATCCCTGGATGACATAGAGATGAGGGCTGGCTCTCTGTGTGGCTAACTAGTCCCCAAACTTTGCTGCGTGCAGAATGATATGAGTGAGGTGCCTCTGTGCTGCTAACTGGTCCTCGTCATTCTGTATGGGGCAGGTAAGATTGAATGCAGGCTTACTTTGAGGCGATTTGCTGCTCAATCTTCTGCTCTTTGAAGTCTGCAGGAGGGTGTTCTTACTCAGTGGCTATTCCCTGCTCACTTGTACAGTGGGTGCAGGCAGGGACAAGGGTGTGTGCACTGTGTGGCCAAATGGTCTTCATGGCAGCCCTGTCTCCAAGCTGCAGTGAAGGCAGCCTTGATGCCTGGATCACCACTACTCTCCAAACCTCTGTATGGCTTTTTGGCAAGACAAGGATGTCTGCTTGCCTACCCATTCATAAACCATCCACTGTGAGCAGTCCAGGACCAGCGTAAGCACACTGCTTGGCTCAGCAGTCCTCAGAGGAGTGTTGTATGGCTGGTGGGATGAGGGAATACTGGCTGCATTGATAACCACTGCATAACCCATCTGTTGGAGGTAAGAAAGGCAGGGCAGTCTCCATGTGTGCCTAACCAGTCATCAAAGATCCACTGAATGTAGCACAGTAGTTGTTAGGGCTTTCTGTGCTGTTACCAGGTCCTCACTGGCCCATTGGAAGAAAAACAGTGGGAATGATGTCTCACTGCAAGCCTATCCATTGTATATTTGTCTGCTGTAGCTATCTATGGCAAGGTGGGCAGACTGCATTGCTATGCCCCGCTCATTTCTCCACAGATTGTAGTCTGAGGTGAGTGCAGGCTGAATGACTCTTTAACTATTCCTTTTCAGATGGTTGGAATCAGGCTGTGGTGAGGTTGAACACACTGCAGGACCAACTAGACCTAAGCAGTCTGCTGGATGTAGCCTGGCATGACTGTGAGCTCACTGCATGGTGATCCGCTGCTCACAGTTCTGCTGGATGAAGGATGAGCCAAGATCATTCTCACTGTGTGACTAACAGGTACAAAATTGTTCACTGCATGATGGCCAGTACAAGTGTGTGTATCTGAGTTGCTAAATGGTCCTAATCCCTCCATGGATACAGGCCAAGGAACAGGCGAGCTCACTGCTTGGCTATCTGCTGATCAAGTTTCTGGTGCATGCAGGCCAGTATGAGTGCTTCCTGTCTGCAATGCTAAACAACACACTGGTCACCCTGGTTGTATGCCAGGATGAGGGCTCCCTGACTGCATGGCTC
>NW_022953102.1:0-276 GCF_012274545.1 Fukomys damarensis | reverse complement strand
TGACTCATTAACCATTTATTTTCAGATGGCTGGCATATGGCTGAGGTGAGGTCTACCACACTGCAGGACCAATTGAACCTAAACAGTCTGCTGGATGCAGCCTGGTATGACTGTTAGCTCACTGCATGAGGATCTGCTGCTCATAGTTCTGCCGGATGAGGGACGAGCCGAGATTGTTCTCACTATGTGACGAACAGGTAGAAAATTGACCATGTCATGATGGCCTGTATGAGTGTGTGTCTCTGAGTTGCTAAACAGTCCTCGTCCATCCACTGG
>NW_022953101.1:0-389 GCF_012274545.1 Fukomys damarensis | reverse complement strand
GCTAGAACCTTGTGTTACCATGAATTCACATATGAAGGATAGAACAATGTATTCCAATGGAGACATACAAGATTGTGAGAAATCACATCATTGCTATACATAAACATCTTTCAATCTAGGAAAAAAACAGTGAATCTAATGGGAAAACATCACGCTTTGTAGTAAAATTGAGAGAAAAAATCATGAATGCTCACATAAGAGATCCCTCCTATTAGTGTTTCTAAGTAAGTCTAAATTTCACATGATAAAATTTTTGTAAGTTTCAACTTGTTATATCAAAAGATGCAGAAAAAGAAAAGTAGCAGAATAACAATGAAATATAAATTATGTCAATAGCATCCAAAAAAGCACATTAGAAACCTATTTGACTACAGAAAAAACTGTAATAC
>NW_022953100.1:0-200 GCF_012274545.1 Fukomys damarensis | reverse complement strand
TTAGGAACAGTGGTAATTCTCTGGCAAGTAGAATAGGGAATTTGAGAATATTAGGTGAAACTTTAATTGTTTTTATACTTTCAAAATAAAACCACCGAAAGGATCCATGGTAAAGACAAAGAAGTGTATTAGGATTGATTAATTTCTGAGACTACTTGCAAAAGTCTATTTCAAGTTCCCTTCCAGGACACAGAGCTGAG
>NW_022953099.1:0-234 GCF_012274545.1 Fukomys damarensis | reverse complement strand
GGGAATTTAAAATCAGTCCATATGGAAAGATGAGAATAAAGATATTTTAGTAGTACAGAGAGCAAAAAATATGTCCTTATTAAAATAAGGAATTTAAACATGAAAGCTAAAAATGTGGAATAGATTGAGTTTGCAAAGACATGAAGAGAGCCCTACCATGAGTGGGTGAGGCAGAAGACTAGCGTGTGGCAAACTGGCTGGACAAGTGGGCATGGCCTGTCAATAATGGAGATC
>NW_022953098.1:0-208 GCF_012274545.1 Fukomys damarensis | reverse complement strand
CTTTTAGGTCTTGTTTTCATATTGTTTAATTTCAGTTTGATATGGACATTGAATATATCCAATGTCTGAATGTAGGAAGACGATGTTTCCACATACAATTATTAGGTTCTTGCAATATTGTTAGCTTTGTTGGCTTTATTATTCTCCTTATTTTGCCAACATAGCATGTAGACAGGGCCGTAATTTGACACATCACTAAGAACTCTTT
>NW_022953097.1:0-276 GCF_012274545.1 Fukomys damarensis | reverse complement strand
ATGAGGCCAATACCTTTGGAGAGAAGTGAAAAATGTGAGCTCCTCTACTTTTATCTCAGAAAAATCATAAAAATAAAGGACCATGTGAAACGAATGGCAGCCCTCTCCACAAGAACAAGGAGACCCTGGACGGATGTGCAGGAGCCCCTAATGCAAGGGTGTGACCACCCAGCAGGTGTAGGCTGGCCCTATATTTTGCTTCCCTGTGGCAGAGGTCATAGGAGATGAGAAGCAACCAGTGGTTCCAATCCTGCAAAAGGACAATGAAGAAGAGAG
>NW_022953096.1:0-658 GCF_012274545.1 Fukomys damarensis | reverse complement strand
TCTCTCTCTCCTTTTTTCTGCCTCCACCTTTGTAAAAGCCACAAAGCCCAAACATCAGAAGTTCTTCAGGCTTATCATGGGACCTAGACCCACAAGCCAGAGTTGTTTTGCCCTGAATAATGGTTCCAGCTACAAAGATATTCAACAGCCTCTGGGATAAACTGAATTGGAGTTCCATGTCTGTCACAAAATTAAACTGCTTTTGGAACCATGTCCCTGGCTTATGGAAATTACCAGACTCTAGGCCACTTCCAGAAAATTAATAAAATGCTCAGTACTCTTGGTTCTATGAGTAGTTACCTGGCCTCTCTCTCAACCAATTGCTGACTCTCTTCAGCCAAAATCTGAATTTTTTAAAGGTCCTCCCCACCTCAGTAAAGCTATTCTTTCTGTTCAGGAGCATGTGTGCTGGGCGTCTTTGGCCCAGTCTCACTTTTACCATCTCTGTCCAAACGATCCCATCCTCTGGTGTTAACTGCCAATGCAAATTGTATATCCAGTTTTGAGTAAACTACATTGTTTTGAAGAATAGCACTATAAGATTTTATTGTCTCTTCAGGGATTTTTTTCTGTAATCTGTTGCATGCTAAAAACTCTTCATATAGCAGTACCTATAGTATATGTTCATACATTTATACTGTTAACAATCAGAACAAAA
>NW_022953095.1:0-530 GCF_012274545.1 Fukomys damarensis | reverse complement strand
ACCTCTTCGCTACCATTATAGCAAATATTTCTCATTTTAATGAATATGAAGATTTCAGAATATTATCTGAGATAAATACAGCTATTGTAGGTTGTTACAAAAATGCAGACATTTAAAGTGTACATCAAAGTGCTTTTTGATCATACACTGACTGTAGTAGTAATTTTGCAAATACAATATATTTTTAAAATTAAAACTGCAATTCTCTGAATGCTCAGGAAATAGTAAAGAAAGTGATAGGCCTTTTTGCAGGGATGGGTGAGATCTGGGGAAGAAATTGCCTTGGAAATGAAGGCAAATGAAAAGTACTTTATTACTGGTATTTTTTTAACACCAAACTCTTTTAAAATTAATACTCAAGGAATAAATTTTTAACTTGTCTTTCGATATTTTTTTTTTGTCAACAGTATTTTTTGCAGCCTCTTGGTTGTATTATTAGATAATTATTTTGTATGAAAAGGTCATGTTTTTTTTTTCTGTATGAGTTTATTTTCTTTTTTAACACTTAAAAACAACTTATCTACATTGGT
>NW_022953094.1:0-515 GCF_012274545.1 Fukomys damarensis | reverse complement strand
TGAGCTCTGGGGAGGAAGCAGAGGTCCAAGGATCCTGGAAAACAGAGGAGGAGGCTCCTGGGCAGAGAGAACGCCATGGGTGTGGGCCCCTTGTGAGGGCAGGTGTGTGGGGAGCCAAGAGAAGCCCGGGCACTGGGGATCCCCTGGATCCAACCGTCCTCAGCCTGGCCAGGATCTTCCCTGCATCCTGAGAGCTGCAGGCAGAGGCTGGACAGGTTTCTGTCCCAAGTGACAGTCAGGCTTGTATTCTAGAAAAACGTTCTGGCTGAAAGGTGGGGACTAAGGTTTTGGTGTAGGGAGTCAGGAGTGTCCCTGCACAGCCCCATGGACAGCGAGGCCACGGTGGAGCTGAGAGATGGTGACAACCTGGTGTAGGGGGAGGCAGAGAGGAGACACAGGGTGACTGAGGGAGTGCTGGGTC
This sequence comes from Fukomys damarensis, assembly GCF_012274545.1. Classification (NCBI taxonomy): domain Eukaryota; kingdom Metazoa; phylum Chordata; class Mammalia; order Rodentia; family Bathyergidae; genus Fukomys; species Fukomys damarensis. Next base: position 94 of record NW_022953094.1, on the reverse strand, counting down.
GTTCAGGTGGCTTCAGGGCCTGTCCCAAAGGTGACCTGGGTTTCTGTAGCAAAGCACCTCAGTCTAGACTTTGGCCTAGAGGATTCACCTCTAG
>NW_022953093.1:0-464 GCF_012274545.1 Fukomys damarensis | reverse complement strand
CAAATAAGCAAATGAAAAGAAAATAAGTGAACCAGGGAGGATTCAGTCTAAGAACATTAGGCACGATAGGAAGCAAGGAAAGTGGTCAGAATGGAAAGAGAGGTAGTGGGGAAAAGTCTGGATAGTGAAATCCTAGGGTTTATGTGATAAGAGTTTTTTAGAAGGCTTGTGGCCAGGCGTGTACCCTCTATGGTGGAGACTGGTGGATTTTTCACTGGAGACACTGAATACAGAAAAGCCCAGTAGATACTGAGAAAGATCAGAGATAATAGATTATCATAGAAATAATGAAAGAAAATTTCTCAGAGGAAAAAGATGTTTCCAGGACAGCAACGAATCCTAACAAAAGTGAAACAAATACAATAAATGAAAATAGCATCATACCAAGTTTCATTAGAATGAAATTTTACATGTACAAGGATACAGATAAAATATGAAAGGTTTCCTTACAGGAAGGACAAGGT
>NW_022953092.1:0-202 GCF_012274545.1 Fukomys damarensis | reverse complement strand
TATCAACCTTCATTATGTTTCCTTGGTTTTGTAGTCTCTTTTCATCTCATTCTTTTGTTTAATATTGTATCTTTGAGATTTTGTTTTTCTGAATTTGTGTTGCTATTAAATTGTTGTAGTTTCTATTAAAGTACTGTGAAGATATTCTTTATTACTCTTGATATTTTCCTTCCAAATTGTGATCTTTATGCACATTTTTTGT
>NW_022953091.1:0-239 GCF_012274545.1 Fukomys damarensis | reverse complement strand
TACTGTAACCTTTGTTAACATGAAAAATAGGAACAATGAACTTGATGATCTAATTAAAATATTTCGGTGTAAAAGTTTCTATGGGGTTCTTCTAGCTGTTCATATTAAAATTTGAAGTGATAGTGTAGAAATAAAACCTTTACATATTAATTTCACATAAGGAAATGAGAAATTCTCAGATTGTGGGAAGATATCCATTGTCAAATAAATTTTCAAAATAAAGCCTTTTGTTACACATA
>NW_022953090.1:0-254 GCF_012274545.1 Fukomys damarensis | reverse complement strand
GGCAACGGAATTAGGGATAGGGAGGAGGGACCTGTCCTGTGCTGGCTGGCTTTGTTGATGCGGCCAGGACCCGAGGCTCCGGGAACAGGATCGGCAGCAGAGGGGTCCCGGAGCCTGCGTCCCCGGGCACAAATCCCCGGGCCCTGATTTGTGCTTAGAACCTGGAACAGAGATGGAGGTGACTCAGAGGTAGCAGCAGGGAAAATAAATGGAGATGCCGAGGTACTGAGACTTGCAGACCCAAGTGGCTGAAC
>NW_022953089.1:0-293 GCF_012274545.1 Fukomys damarensis | reverse complement strand
CATATTTACTTATTTTAGAACTTTTCCCTATTAGAGTGTAAGTACCTCTAGGCATGGACCACCTGACTGCCTCTCTGCCTTTGTTAATGCAATCCTGCTCCCTACCCACTTCTGGACTGTGAGCCTTGTGGAGCAGGGACTGTGTCTTACTGATCTTTGTGTCCTCAGCACTCACCCTGGCACATAATACACCCTCAGTTCAAGTGTGTCTGACTTCAAAATGGCTCTTTATATAAAGCACAGGTATTTCAAGTGTCTTGGGTATTTTAAGTACTTGTCTAGGAGTAGAATTT
>NW_022953088.1:0-205 GCF_012274545.1 Fukomys damarensis | reverse complement strand
TTGAGTAGCATAGTTAACATATTACATTTAGGTATACTTCCTTGGAGACCGAGACAACCCAAACACATTGTTGAATGACCTATAAAATGCACATTATCAACACGTATTGGTAGCACAGACAGTCAGATGAATACAAACCAACGCCAAGAGGAATCGCAAAGGGAAACGATACTCTCTCTGAGATGGCAAACAATTGTGGAAATGA
>NW_022953087.1:0-284 GCF_012274545.1 Fukomys damarensis | reverse complement strand
TGCCTGGCTGGAAACAGTCTTGTCATCGGGACCAGCAACATAACTGGTGAAGACGGGTGCAAAGTGAAAAGTTGGGGCTCCCCGTTCAATATTATAAAGAATTTCGACATGGCAACAGCAGAACATTAAATCAAGCACGAGGGCTTTCATCTAGGGTGTCACGGACCTGCACGGTCCGTGGGCCTTTGAAATATCCCAGGACACTGCAGTCTTGCTGGGTGTCACTGAGATGCGCAGTCAGGATCCAAGCAGATGCCGACAACAATCTTGACCACAGCAGTGAT
>NW_022953086.1:0-331 GCF_012274545.1 Fukomys damarensis | reverse complement strand
TCATGGGCCTGAGGATGTGGTCCCTCTTTCTGGGAGCAGCCCCACTCCATCGCTTGGCCGTCTCCCTAGGGCTTCAACCGCGCAACAATTAGGGTGCACGAGGTTACACACTGCAGGTGCCCTCTGCCATGAAGTTCCAGTCTCGGGTCACGGCAGAAGTTACTCTTCTCCTACTTGGCGGTGGGCCTGTGTCCTTCTTCTCACCGTGCAGTGGAGGATCCCATCTATCCCTACAGGGGCACAGTGCACTCTTGGCCCACAGCAGAGGGAAACCTCCACAGATTGCCCTGTCTTCCTGCCGCTCAGTGGCCATTGCTTCGGGAAAATAAAT
>NW_022953085.1:0-219 GCF_012274545.1 Fukomys damarensis | reverse complement strand
AATAGTGATGGTCAGCAGAAAAGGAAGTTTGCATCGGTGACCAGACTTCAGCCTTGAGCCCCTCACTCTCGTGGACCCCCTTGAAAGCATCTGAGCAGCCTAGCTATGTGTGTACTTGCATTTTTACAAATTTTTAAAATATTATTTTTGTTTTTTATAAAGAGAATTTCCCCAAACTGTGTAAACTTCAAGTTTCACAAACCCAGTTTAATTTCTAAG
>NW_022953084.1:0-580 GCF_012274545.1 Fukomys damarensis | reverse complement strand
TCTGGATTGTAGAGTAGATGCTGATTAAATCTTTGGTCCTCATTGTCTAAAGTCTATAGAAGAGAGAGGAATGGAACTCTCTAAGTCTGGGTAAAAGACTGATGAAGTTTTATGTAAAAATTCTAGGAGAAATTATGAAGATAATTCTTTCATCTTGTGCTAGATATTGTAATAAATCTGTTAAGTATGTGTATTTGCTTGTCTTCTCATGTGCCTCTTATCCTAGATAACAGTTCATCAATCTTTCATTCCATTTGTGGAAGGGATATAAAATTTCCTGCACTTTCAATTTAGATGTGTTACTCAGAGTTTGTTTAAGGATTTTGCACTAGATCTTCAATAGTGATTTCCAGATGACTATGTGCTGGATACTTTGTTTAAAGAAATGACTGGATGTACATACATATATACATTATAATTTTTCTATTTATACATATATTTTAGCTTCACTGAAAAGAGAAGCTCCTAGTTACCATGGGTGATGCATAATCTTATTCCACCTGCCTTTCCTCCCTCTGTACTACTATGGCTTAAGCATGGACAGAAAATCACTTTGTTGATTCTGCTGATAGAGCTGTGG
>NW_022953083.1:0-323 GCF_012274545.1 Fukomys damarensis | reverse complement strand
GTGGATTGAGGGAAATATAGGGAGTGCAGCACACCGCCTAGGGCCTCAGTGACATGCCCGTCCGTTCAGGCCAATCTCCTGGCTCCTGCTCAGAGATACAAGTGAGAGAGGCTTGGAGGACATTGAGGAATTTTGTCTCTAGTTCCAGGTGGTGCTTGGTGGAGGGCATCTGCCATCCTAATGACCACATCTCAGAAGTCACCAAGCAGGTGAGTGGACACTCTGTGTTTCACTTTTTCTATAATTTTAAAAGAGACGGTGTCATTGGAGCAGCCAATGTGCCTTTGTCAGTGGTTTTCATGTACTTCACATTGTTACCGAAG
>NW_022953082.1:0-743 GCF_012274545.1 Fukomys damarensis | reverse complement strand
GGTTGAGTCCCTCGCCTGGGATATACAGTACTCTTCTGGTTGGTCATAGGAACTGCAGAAGGGGCTTCTAAAAAGATGAAGCTTCAATAAAACTCAATGACTCTCCCTGGTCATCCCAACCACTTCGTGACACAGAAGGATCCAACTGCTAGCACAGTCCTATTTTTCATCAGTTCAACAGGGACCCAATCCTTGCAACAAGTTTTTGAAAGTGTGTACGAAGATTTCACTACATGTCCCAGCCGAGGGAAGCACACCGGGGGCAACTGTGCAAATATCAAACACAATTAGATTCCAGACTGAGTCCAACACTTTCTTTTCTTAAATGCCATTTTCCACAGCGCTTTCCAAAAGTGTTGAAGCATGATGAGGTACATGATTTCGAATTTGGCTAAGACCAAATTACATTTCAACAGTGCTATCAGATAACTATCATCTTCTGTCTAATTAGCGTACACACAGGAAATGGGAGACATGCGTGGTGAAGTATAGAACGGTGCAAAGCCATGTAAAGAAGTCACAAGAAAATGACGACCGGGGATGTGAAGTGGAGGAAGCCAGCGCAATAGGAACTTATGGATGTGAGGAAAAAGGAGAGTTCTTTTACAGAGTCTCAGTGGTCACAGGAGATTGCACAGTGAGCTTGTAGAGGTTAAAAAAGTGCTGCCACAAAGTAAACAGACTGGGAATTTTGAAGAGAGATACAAGGAATGCAAGGAGCTACCAGTGTGAGCTTGGTGGGC
>NW_022953081.1:0-528 GCF_012274545.1 Fukomys damarensis | reverse complement strand
CCACCCACCCACCCGCCTTGAACCCAGGGGCTCTCAGCAGCATGCTAAAAACGGCTACACTCCTAACTCTTGTTATGTATGTAAAACCCTAGTCTCACAAATGACTTGCCCAAACTGACACAGCCTAGAAGAGGTGTTGCTAACTGCAGGGCTAAGTGCTTTCCTCCATTTCTCCCAGGACGGGAAGATGCCAATAAGCCTAATGAAAGTAACAGGCTATGCAGAGTCAAACTTCACAGAACTCTCAGGGCTTGTTTTGTTTGTTTGTAGCTCTCACTCTTCTTAACAAGAACCGGTTTATTGTACATACTTGATCCTGAATTCCCCTTGCCATTCACACTTGAGTTGGAACTGCAGTTAAATAACCAAGACAGAGGATGCCCTCTTACACAGCCTTGGTGCTTTCTTTCCTTCTTTTATGCCCTTGCCTGTAGCCCTGAAGGCACTGGCTGCCTGGTTGTGTGGCCCAGAAGACTGAAAAGCTTGAGTTCTTTAATGTAGGACCAATCTTTTGTGACCCTGCATGAC
>NW_022953080.1:0-227 GCF_012274545.1 Fukomys damarensis | reverse complement strand
CTCTGAGCACTGTGAGACATCTGATAGCAGGCCCAGGGTCATACAGGCTTGGATTCAAACCAGGTCACTGTGACCCCAATGCCTGTGCCCTTCCTACTCCTGTCACAGAGAAGGGCAGAAAGGACATGAGCGTTGGCCACAGGGAGCCCAGTGAGGTGAATCCCCCAGCGACCCAGGGCCTCAGGGCAGGAGAGCAATAGGGGCAGGGCCAAGGTCTTGGAGGAGAT
>NW_022953079.1:0-243 GCF_012274545.1 Fukomys damarensis | reverse complement strand
CAGTTTGGGAGAAAAGCATAGAAAATTTCAGTCCAGGATGCCAAACCCACGGCACACACAACACCCTCCACTCTGTACTCAGCAGACATCACTATTAGAGTGTGAAATGCTTCCCCAGCCCAAGACTCAGAGTTTTCCACAAACATCAAATCAGTCACTCTGGGCATCACTACCAATGCGTCCTAGAGCTAAGCAAGGGACCTGACTTCATATGTTTTGGAACCATTGTCCCTGAAAGCTCAT
>NW_022953078.1:0-660 GCF_012274545.1 Fukomys damarensis | reverse complement strand
CACTGTGCCTATCAAGAGGTGCCGGTGGCAGTGAGGAAAGTGGACCACCTCCGAGAGCAGTGCGGGAAGTCACACAGAACCCGGAGCCCGTGCACTATTTGAGAATCATGGTTGGTCGCATTTATGCGTTCATAGCGGCGCTGCTCATTGGGGTGGCCATGAACGTGCGGACTGTCAAGACTGCCACAGTTCAGGAAGTAAAACAGCCTCAGCCAGCTTAAAAGAAGTCAGCGTCCGGCCCCCGATAAACCACTGAGGGGCCACACAGACACCTCGGAGGAATCAGAAGAAAAGGTGGCAAAGCCTCAAGCCCTCCAGATCCACACAGGTGTCCCGGGGCCGTGGTGCATGTGGGGGAATTTGGGAGACGGCAGGTGTTCCTTGACAGGCTGCGGAGGCTCACTGCGGGATGAACACAAAATAAACCCTTCTACCCCAGAAGCGGCTTGTCTCGTGTATCTTGTCATAGCCAGGGAAAGCCGGCGAGCCCAGATGGGAGCTGAGCACCGAGAGCACAGGAGGGGCCCTGGGCAGCCTGGGAGTCATGGAAGCAGGGAGAGGCTCCCTCTCTGCGGAGGCCAAAGCCAGAGATTGTGCTTTAGGAGGATGCTCATGGTGCAGAGACAGGGGCAGGCAGCAAAGGGGACTTAGAAAGACCCC
>NW_022953077.1:0-4103 GCF_012274545.1 Fukomys damarensis | reverse complement strand
GTAATCTTATTGTTTGGTCATGGTTTTGCCCCACCTCATGCCCACCTTGTAATTTTCCATTGGGTCTTACATTTTTGTCCCACTTTGTACCCACCTCACCACATAGCTATTCTGTATAAAACATCTTTGAAAATTAGGGTGAGTGAGTAACCCACTTTCTGGTTCCCCTACTGTGTGTCTTAGACAGAAGCTTTCTTTCCCTCAATAAATTTTTCCTACTTAAAAAAAAAAAAAAAAGAATGGGAGAGCTCATAGTAGACCACTACTCTTGCTGATTACAACTAAAAGTTTGGAAGTATAAAAATACTTATAATATTAGGTTTCTGTGGATAAAATAGAGCCTGAATATGTTAAAATTCCAAGGAGTGGCAGGGGAGACAGCTCAGTGGCAGATCATCTGCCTAGCATTTGCAAGGATCTGGTTTCAAACCAGAGCACATCAAAAACAAATAAAAAATATGAAATTACAAAAAGCAAGGATCATTTAAATTTTACCTATAGTTTTGCAGATTATTTTACTTGAAGAGAATTACCCAATTTAGTTCTCATACTAACAACTCAAAATCTAGGCTTCAAGAAACATGGGATGGCCATGTCTTTAGGACAAAAAAGACAGTCTGCTCTGGGGTCACATGGACCTGGTCACATCTGTCCCAGGGCGTGTTTTCTCCTGTAATTTTGCTCTGCATAGAAACTGTGAATGGCAGGAGGCCACAAACCAATGTCAAAGACACTGGAAAGAAGAGTAGATATTCCCTTATTCTCTTGGGTACTGGACAACACAGTCATCCAGTATCTTAAAGGACATTCCTGAGAGCCCATTCTAGGAAGAGAAGCAAAGCAGAGATCAACTGGCTGCACTGAGAACCACAACCACATCTTGTTCCTGCTCCACTCTCAGTTGGGTTTAAGTATTTGATTAATCATCACTCTCCACAACCTGCCTAGGAGAACCAAAGATAAACATTTTCAAGTGTGAGGAAATATATCTACTCAAATTTCATATAGAATTTCTGGTGTTCAATAAAAATCAGATATTATGTACAGATAGAAGGTTACATGGCATACTAACAAAATTTTTTAAAAGATTAGAGACATCCATGATATGGATGTTGGAGTTAGCAGAAAAGAAGTTCAAATATGAACAATGAATTTTTGGAAAAAATAGGTATGGGGAGAAAAAATACTTTACAAGATAGAAAAAAACTTTAACAACAAATTTTTTTAAAAAATCAAAGAAATAGTTTCCAATTGGCAAAGTGTTTAAAGTAAAAATTAAAGAATAGGTTTAAAAATATTTTAGACAGAATTTAGATAGAATTATTTAGATAGAATTATTCACTTAAACCAGGGGTTTGGCTCAGTGGTTCTGTCACCTTCCTTGCAAACACAAGGGCCTGAGTTCGATCACCAGTACCAATTTTTAGAAAGAACTAGGCATAAAAGAAAATTGGGAAATACGATAATGTTTAAAATACAAAATGGAGGTCCTGAATATCAGGTGTAGAAGGAGCAGGAAATGCAGGAAAAAGAGAGTGAGGAGAAGGAGAATGAAAGGAAGAGGAGGAGGAGGAGAGAGAGAAAGAGAGAGAGAGAATATGGCAGAAGAGACATTGAAGACTGTGCAGGGAGGTTAAAGTCCTGCTGTGAGACTCACCTGCACAGACAACTTCAACAGCCCCACCATCCTGGCAGCTGCCTCCAGGACAGGGTGCTCTGGGGCACAACCAGAGCCCGGGCTCCTGCCCCTCACACCAGAACTCTTCAGCCCACACCTGTTCACTGGCATTTCTGGACACATTCCCCAGGACAGGCACAGTCTTGCCACACTCCAGCTCTGCACAGATAACCTGCGCAGTGGACAACGTGAAGTTCACACCAGACACTGGAATCCATGCTCCTTCAGGGTTCACTTCCACTCGCCCTGAGCAAATTCCGTGCCCTCCACTTAGACGCACAAATCCTGTGGGAGAAAAAAAATGAACTCAGTGTCCATGATCCAGGCTTAGAACCTGTAAGAGACATGGTACGGTTGATGTTGTGAAAGCTCTTTTTTCCCCAGAGTTGGGCCATGGGAAAATTATTGGAAGTGGATTCCAGATGGATGTTAACATGAAACTCACATGAGGGAGGGCTTGAAGATGAATTCAACAGGAATTTGCAGGCTCAGTGCAGAATTTGTGATCCTGTGAGCAGAATGTCAGACTTCTCATCCCATAGGAGGGATATATATGTCATATCTATGTGTGAACATATTTTCTTATAAATCTAAAGAACATCTACTTATCTAGCTAGCATCTGCCTGCTACCTAGCTATAATCTGTTTCCTTCTTTCCAAAAGTCCACTCATTTGGCCTCAATTAAGAGGTTTATGCTTTTCACTATTTCAATACCAGAATCTATCTGTGCCTAGATAATAATATCAACTGTGTTAACAGTTGCTAATGCCTGAAAACATTTCCATATTTACCAAACCTCAGAATTTATATTTTCCTTTCTTTTGGGTGTGAGAAAGAGGCCACAGAGTTGTGAGGCTACTGTAGAAGCAAGATCATTCACACAAATATAATCAGGGACTTTAAATCATATTTCCCATTGAAGAAGACAGAAAGAACATTGAGGAGCTAGATCAGAAGTGATTATGATGTTTGAGACTTTGTCTTTCCATGCTATTTTTTTTCTTAATTTTATGTTTAGACTATTTTTTTCCTATCAAGTAGAAATTAAAGAAACCTGTAAGATTTCTAGGGAAGATGATCTGGAGGGAATTTCAAGGATGGGCTCAAAGCTCAGGGAGGGACTGTGACAACAGACATGAACTCCAGTCAGAACTGCTAAGTAATAGTAAGTGTTTGTAATGAAGAAGTACAGCAACAACTGTCTTTCTCAAGAGAAAAGCATGTTTAGCAATATTTTGTTATCCAATAAGCCTTAAATATGGGATGAACAGCAAATATGTTATCTACTTTCTTAAAAATGTACCTTTGGACTTTCTAATTGGACATGCTGCTATTTCTCAAGTTCACATAGTAAATTGAAGTACAGGTTGCTAAAGTGTCTCTATCAGGTCATTTAAATTTACACCATGATTAGAATAAAATGCTGGTAATATACATTGCCATGTAGAAGGCTGCATGGTCCCATGGCTTTAAAGAGTATGAGACCTGTGACCATATGATGAAATTTAGCCATCAATACTGATGGGCAGGGAGAGGTACAGCGAGAATCATGCTCCCCACTCCCAGGCAGAGCAGAACTCTGAATGGCTGTGGGCTCTGCCTGTGGATGCAGCCAGTGCTTCCCTGGCTGCTCTAGTTTCCATTCAGGTCCTCCTGCACAGTAGAGGTTGCTACAGCACCACCACCAAGGGCTACCAACCATGCAGAGCTGACTCGGAACCTCTGGCTTAATTAGATAGTCAAAACTGAACTCAACCTCAAAGTTTTCTTTACATTTTTTTTTCATTGTAAATTTTGCTTTGCTAGCTCACAAGATTTATGGAATGCTTCATTTCATGTGTATTGGTACAAATTCTTTCTTTCGCTTGTTCATTAGGAATGTGGAATTGAAGCCAGGGTCTCCACACTGAGTTATATCTCAAGTCCTTTTATTTCATTTTATTTTGTTATTTTGTTTTATTTTAAGCCAGGGTTCCACACGCTGGGCTTGAACTTAAGAACCTACTAGAACATCTGGTCACTGACTCTACATTTGAACTATTTTAACATAGACTTGCAGGTTGCTTTTGCTGAAACAATGACTTTTAACATGGATCTTCAGATTTCCAGTGGGTGAATAAAACAAGATAAATTCACATTCTGCTTTATTTTGCATCTGTCTCCTGTCTTATTCAATTTTGTTGCAGGTTTCAGGTTAACTCTAACAGATTCCCTCAACTCTGCCTTTGACTTTTTTTTTTCCTGAGTCATCCTCCCATCTGTCACCCTGGATTCCAGAAATACCGAGACTAATAAAAGCATATCTTATGATAGAGTTAAAACTAACCCAGGGGAACCAACAATATTTTATTATTCTGACTGCTCTGTATGACAGATCCTTGATTATGATTGACTAGAAGTAAGTTGAACAAGGCAGCATGATTA
>NW_022953076.1:0-200 GCF_012274545.1 Fukomys damarensis | reverse complement strand
TGAGATGAGCCCTTTCCTGTTCCTCTGCCACTATGAGCAGAGCTCCAGAGTCACTCAAGACATCTGTGTTCCTTGAAATTCTCTGGTTTAAATAAATATGACCCCTGAGAGTTTCCTATGTAAAGCGTAGACAGTTCTTCTTCAAATGCAAGCCTTTGTTGAAGGCTTTTAGGTAAACATATTCTCAAGTTCAGCTTCAG
>NW_022953075.1:0-208 GCF_012274545.1 Fukomys damarensis | reverse complement strand
AGGAAGTCAATAGTAAAATGAATCTACATGCTAAACAGGCAAATAGAAAACATAAATTTCTTGCTCCGGGGAACTACAGGCGTTCTGTAGGAGACAAATTGCTTTTAGCTTAGTGAGTTTACCTTAAAGTCGTCTGAGAACAGGGTGAGCTGCATGGCTTCAATATCTCCATTGCGTCACTTTCCAGAATACATGGATTTTTCTTTTT
>NW_022953074.1:0-1378 GCF_012274545.1 Fukomys damarensis | reverse complement strand
GCACTCAGGAGGCTGAGGCAGGAGGATCGCTGTGAGTTCGAGACCAGCCTGGACTACATAGTGGGTTCCAGGTGAGTCTCAACTACATAGTGAGACCCTGTCTCAAAAAAACAAAACAAACAAACAACAACAACAAAAAAAAACAATGGTGCATGTTATTTGGAAGGCTGAGGCAAGAAGATCACAAATTTGACATGATTTGTGAGACTACAAAGGAATCAGGAAGAGGAGACTATTCCTACTTGGGTGCATGAGAGGATATGAGCAATGGAGTTCATTCCTCATCTGGCAAAATTATTCAAAACAGCCTCACAGTATATGATGGAGAAATGTAGACCAAGGTATTACTCATTTACGCAGTTCAAATGAATGTACTACTTGAACAGCTATAGCCAAACCCCACTGATAATGGAATGGTGTTTAACCTAGAGAAGGAGGGACCTCTAATCCTTGGATTCTGTCAAAGCTATTCTGTGAACCTCTTGGCTTCTGGAAGTACATTTTAATGAAGGATCTTACCCATAGTGATGCACTCCAGCCCAGGGATGAGTGTATGTAGAGGCCTGGACCAGCCCAAGCAGGTCCTTCCCATCCTTTCCCAGCCTCAGCCTCTCCTCCTTAGAAGGGGAAAGAACAGACCTGGCCCTGGCCTGCTCGCCTCTCATCCACCCTCAGCTGTTGTTTTCCAGCTGTAACTTGTTGACTCACTCCACAGTTCTGATCCAGACAATAGGGAACCATTTTGGCAACAACCCGGACCTGGTTTTTCATTCCCTGTAGATGTCCAAAGCCCAGCTGTCTGCCCCTGCAGGCTTTGCTGTCCGAGTTCACCACCTTGCAGTGGACCAGGCACATGCTGTGGCCTGCGGATATCGCTAAGATGAAATCTTGGTCATGTTTGCTTCCCAGAGAATCCCCTTTGAAAACCCCACCTTTTCCCCTAATAACTAACTCAGTTTTCCAATCACATGAATTTTCTAGAATATTTTTGGACAGAACCAGATTTATTAAAGAGCTTCTGGGTCTTTGAAACTGTCTTTGCCTTAGATGTAGACAGAGTTAAATGTACGCTCTGAATGTAAATCATCAGAGTTAGCGGGTAAACTTTGGTAAGAAGGTGCAGGCACCAGAGACCTAAAGTACTGGTGGCTTAAGCCATACTGGAGTTCTCTCAGGTGACAGATGGGAGGTCTGCAGCCCCGTGGTGTCAGGGACAGGGTCCTGTCTTACTGCCTCACTGTCCCTTCGGAAGGGTCCTCATCTGCAGAGCCCAGATGGCCTGCCTGCAGCAGCCACATCGTCAGTCCAGGCTGGAGAGCAGAACGGGCTGTCCCCTCCCCAGAGGATGCACCCAGGACGCCTCCCAGCACACGCATGC
>NW_022953073.1:0-523 GCF_012274545.1 Fukomys damarensis | reverse complement strand
GTACTATCTTTTGGAACGGGGGAATATTTATGCTTCTCTTGAGGAGATAGAGACCTATGAAATGTTATACAATCCTCAGACGTGTACGAACCCATTTTGCAGGTGTGAGCCTAGTTTTTTATTTCTTTAAGATGGATTATTTAAGCATTTTTTTGAATCCTCTCAACCCATTCCTCTATCTAAGACGAAATTCCTGCTCTTTACTTTCTCAACTATGCCTTAAGGAATTTTGGATGTGATGAGTGTAAAAGGAAAGGAGACTTTTGTCCTGTGTCCAGATGTCCCCCCAAAGCCTCATGTGGTCACAGGTGGGGCTTTTCAGAGGTGGCTGTATCTAGGGTGTGTGCTGCTGGGATTGAGTGTGTGATACTGGTGTCAAGGGTGTGCAACTACTAAACTAAAGCACTGCTTGGTTTGGCATAGTTCTGAGTGTGGACAATGGGAAAGCCCACCCTAGGTGGGGGAGGCACCCCCCGAAGGGGTGATTCGCCTGGAAGAGATAAAAGGGAGAGACGGCTGCTGC
>NW_022953072.1:0-214 GCF_012274545.1 Fukomys damarensis | reverse complement strand
TTGTTTTTAATGAGAAAAAGATATGAGCAGTAAATTTATGTAATAGAAATCAAATTGCAGGAGAATTTGCATAGTGGACACAACTGTATGACTTTAAACATAAAAAACTATAGATTTGTATTTATGCAAACCTATGTAGGCTCAAAACATGAATAAAAAGGTATAAAATGTGAAAATAAGAAATTGAGTATTGGCCTATTTGATTAAACCTAGA
>NW_022953071.1:0-525 GCF_012274545.1 Fukomys damarensis | reverse complement strand
ACAAACAAACAAAAACGTATAATAGCTAAATCATGGAATCAGCCCAAATGCCCAACAACTGGTGATTCATCAAAGAATTTTTTTAATACAATGGAGTGTCAGGGGCCATTCCACATAATTTTGGGGAGAAATCACTTCACAATTGAATTTTGATTAAGCCTAGTCTTCTTGTCTACAGGCTGGGTATGACATGCTGAATTATAATTCCAGCTTTGCCTCTGATCACAGCTGAGACCTCAATGGTCGCATGATGCTGTGATGCTCATGGGCAAGATTACATCAGCTGAAGACATCCTGGTTCCTTGAGAACTGAGTAGTAAGAGAAAGGTTTCACCTCGGGAGGGACAAATTCCTTATGAGCGTAATCCATTCCACTTACTGCTGTAAGAATGTCTTTGCTCATCTTATCCTAATCAACATAAATTTCTCATCAGCATAAGATCCTCATGGTCATAGGGTTATTGTCACACTCCAAGACATTTGATAGGTCCTCTGATTATAAGATCCTTTTCAATTGAGGATTGT
>NW_022953070.1:0-373 GCF_012274545.1 Fukomys damarensis | reverse complement strand
TTAAGCAAATATCAAGACAAGGATAAAACAAGAACCAACTTGAAAATCTAAGGCCAAATCTCATTTTAAAAGTTTGGTAGTTTACTAAATAAATATCTTCATAAGCAATCGGAATGATTTATTTTTAATTTATGACTTTCCATGCCAAAATAATATTGATCAAAAGTCTGAAAGGAAAATCAAATTAGTCCCATCTACACATAACCTTGCTGTTCCTGTTGTGGGTATTCTCAATATGCTTTTAATCATATTTCCCTAATGTTTTATGGAACTTTGTATATCAACTAAACATCTAGCTGTTGCTTTCCTGATGAAACACCACCTCATCTAGTCTGCATTCTGATTGCTGCCAATTTTAGAGAACAAATTATTG
>NW_022953069.1:0-223 GCF_012274545.1 Fukomys damarensis | reverse complement strand
ATGCCCTTTGGTAAGGCCTCTTGTCGCAAACTCTTGTCTTTTGCTGTTCCCAGTAAACTCCACTGGGACAGAGCAAGGGTGGATTTAGAGTCTCCTTAAAGCAGGATGGGCCCCTTAAACAGAGGACAACCAAGAACGTGTGCACCAAGAGCCACCATTCGTGTCACTACAGAAGAAGAAGCAAAAGGTCAGAAAACTCAAAAGGCGCAGGGGCAGCTCCAGG
>NW_022953068.1:0-232 GCF_012274545.1 Fukomys damarensis | reverse complement strand
TGGACTGAGTGTGGGATTCAAGGTCTTGAAAACCTACATTACTGGGGTAATTCTGAGACCAGCGCTTTCTACACAACGACCACCTAGCTGGCTTTCCTCAGGCCCCGAGGACCCAACTCTGCCTTTTCTTATTTTTCTAGGCAGACATCTATCTGGTAGGTGGTGGCGTAGGCCTGTCATCTAAGCACTTTGGGAGGCTGAGGAAGGAGGACAGAAAATTTGAGCCCAGCCT
>NW_022953067.1:0-209 GCF_012274545.1 Fukomys damarensis | reverse complement strand
TCTTTGTACGAAAAAGGACATATTTATTTAACAAAGGAGCTCATTATATGTAAAAATGTAGTAGTTTTTCACAGTCATAGCCCGTAGTATTTGTGTATGTCTTTATCCCTTGTATTTGAGGGCATTTGTGTGCATATTTTGGATACATATATTATTGTCTTTGTATGGTGCTTTTTATGATACAGCTAAATGTTTTATTAATGACTGAT
>NW_022953066.1:0-201 GCF_012274545.1 Fukomys damarensis | reverse complement strand
CTGGTCTCACTGGTACACACAGACACACACAGACACACACAGACACACACACACACACACACATCTCCCTGGTCTCACTGGTACACACAGACACAGACACACACACACACACAGACACACACACACACACACACACAGACACACACACGTCTCCCTGCCGGGTGCCTCTCCATACAACCTCCAGCACCTGTGAAAACCTGG
>NW_022953065.1:0-744 GCF_012274545.1 Fukomys damarensis | reverse complement strand
GGGGGTTTTGCCCTCAGGCTTCTGCTCTTTTCAGCAGGAGTAGAGGTAGTATTTGTATCATATGGACACAAGTGCAGAACATGCATATTGCGTTCGTGTGTGTGTGTGTGTGTGTGTGTGTGTGTGTGTGTGTGTGTGTGTACAGATTGGGAGACTTGTCTCTTCCCAGATCAGTTAGTGAAGGAAGAAACAATTTTGTTTTTTCCAAAATAATTGATTTCCAGGGAACCCTTGAAAGCAGCAATAAAGATAGTCCCTTAGCAAATTCTTCAGGTCTGTGACCTTTAAGCCCCTAGCAGAGGTGACAAGGGAGCAGCAAGTGCAGCAAGACAGGCTCAGCCGCCTGTGCTCAGGCCTTGCTCTTCTGACACCGCCTTGGACCTCGGTTACAAGTGGTGCCTGCAGGGTCTCCAATAATCAGAGCACAAACACCTGACAGTGCCTGAGCTGTGATTTTGTGGCTGATGAATCATCTGGGGTGACGTGTTTGTCTTGAGCTGTCCCAGGCCAAGAGAATTTCATGGGCCCTAAAATTTCCTGCTGGGGCAGAACAGTTCCTGCTGTCCCCAGTCAACCTCCAGTCCTTCAGCCCCCACCCAGTGTGACTCTGCCAGTGTGGCTCCGTCACCTGGAACCTAAAGGGCTGGGAGCCAGCCGCAGGCACCCTTCCCCTTCCCAGCTAGACCCCTGCCTATGAGAAGGAATTGCTCTGCCTGGATGGAGGCAATGGCCAGATGTTTCCTA
>NW_022953064.1:0-805 GCF_012274545.1 Fukomys damarensis | reverse complement strand
GTCACAGAGTTGCAGCACCTTTCTCTGTGGAGTACTTCGCATTCAGAAAACTACCGGTTTTGGATTCCAAGAGCTAAGTTGCTAAAGAAGCTGTTTCCCGTTGAAAACAGCAGATTAAACTGCAGAAACACACTTCTACAGAGTGCATTTCAGCTCTAACCTCACACTGAACCTATCACCAATATACAGAGTTCTGCAGGCTTGTGCTCACTCAGAGCTGCTAGGCACCCTCTTATGACTTAAGGTCATTTCTGGTGGAAGCCCCTCAGAACAGTGTTTCAATCTACGCCAGGCAGAGACCTACAAACAAAAAGGAATACATTTGTACTTCGTATAAGATGTGGAATTCAGTGGTAAAGTCACAGATTTGCCGCACCTTTCTCTGTGGAGTACTTCACGATCAGAAAACTAACCGCTTTGTTTTAAAAGGGCTAAGTGGCAAGAGAAGCTGTTTCCCAGTTAAAAATGCAGTTTAAACCACAGAACCACTCTGCCGAGTGCATTTGTGTTCAAACCTCAAACTGAACCTTTCTGCAAGGATACAGATTTCTGGAGGTTTGTGTGCACTCATAGCAGTTAGGGACTCTCTTAAGGCTTAAGGGCTTTTCTGGTACAAGTGCATCACAACACTGTTTCAGTGTCTGCCAGGCAGAGACCTACAAAAAAAAAAAGAAAAAAAAGTTGTACTGCATATCAGATCTGGAATTCACTAGTAAACAGACAGAATTGCAGCACCTTTCTTTGTGGAGTACTTCCCATTCAGGAAACTAACCGCTTTGGTTACAAAGGGCTAAGCGGCGAAAGA
>NW_022953063.1:0-265 GCF_012274545.1 Fukomys damarensis | reverse complement strand
CGCAAGGGCCCAAGTTTGATCCCTGATACCAAAAAAAGAAGTTATACTGTACCAGAGCAGACACAATTATTTTTGCAAATGTTTGTACAAATTCATACATTTCCCCAACAATGTATGAGATATCCTTGATCTAAAGGTGAATATTAACAGGCATTAATTTTGTACCAATCCAGGGAGTACAAAAGAAGACTTCACTGTGGTCTTCATTTCTCTTTCCTTTCTTGCTAACAAAGTTGAACGTCTCTTCCTGTTTTAGCCATATTTA
>NW_022953062.1:0-208 GCF_012274545.1 Fukomys damarensis | reverse complement strand
TTTTCTTTCTATTATTTAAATTTTAAATGTGTGAGTCTCTGTGTGTTATAAATAATTTAGAGACACTGGTTAGGAAAGCAGCTTTTAAAAGGCTATAGGCAAGTTGATTTCTAGCTCATATTTTAACAGTAAACTTGGGTGTTATCTTGGTTGTTAAGTTTTCTTAAGCTTTATTCAGCATCCAGTGCTGGCTTTCAGCACACAGAAA
>NW_022953061.1:0-214 GCF_012274545.1 Fukomys damarensis | reverse complement strand
TCTCAATGGGACAATGCTAGAAAATCTCCCAGGACTCACAAAGGCATTTTGCTGAGCCCTGTGTGCTAAGGCAAATATCACTAGAGGTGGCAATGTGGCAAGAGCTCTGTAGACCTAAACCCCCAGTGAGGGAGACAGACTGGGGTAACAGAGTTGGTCCATTTTTTTGTGTCTACTTGGCTAGACTCTGTGCCACCCTGAGGGCAGGGCTTTT
>NW_022953060.1:0-3117 GCF_012274545.1 Fukomys damarensis | reverse complement strand
AGGAAATGATACAACTTTAAACAATCAAAAGTGGCCTTCTAAGAGACAGACAGGAAATTACAGCATTTTTAAGCCTGTAAAAGGAAACACCAGGAACCAAAGAAGAGCAGAAAGTGACCAACTCGTCCCGAGGGCAGCCTTCTCACGAGTGCTGGAGTTCAGGACTCAGCAAACAGCCTGCAAACAGACACACAGAACAGCGGGCCTGCGAGTGGAGACTGCACTTTTCCAGGCCCCGGAGAACCCGGAAAGCAGCTCCACTCTCGAGGGGTTCACATTGCCGCGGCCCACACGCGAGCCCTCCTCAAACGGGGCGGCGTTTCTAACTCCTTTAGCTGCCCTCTCCATAAGCGCCTACAGTGGGGAGTTGCCAGCCCTCAAACTCCCTGCTACTCCCGTGCCGCCTCTTCAGCACTGCAGCCTTGGCGCCAGTGCTGCAAAATGTTTTTACTTAAAAACATATGATGTTGGAAGGACTCACGTGCACAATGGCTCTTCTCGAGTGAATCTGAAAGGGTGCATACCATCTATCCTGGGGGGATTCCAAGAACACCTTCTCAAAGCATTTTCTGTATTGCGTGGTTCAGAAAAGCAAGTGATAAAGGCCGCAGACGTATTACTGAGCCAGAGCTCTGTTCTGAACCTGCCCATTACCTCCTTTCCTAAACGACCATGCTGCTATGCATGGCAGTGGCTGTCAGAAATTTTCCTTAAGCATCATAGAGAAAATCATTTCTGAGGGCTGGAAAGCCCTAACAGACTCAAGGCCAGACAGACTGGTTTTAGGGGCACCTGAATCTGCTTATTCCTTTAAACAAACCACCTTTCTTGGAGGTGGCGACTTACGCCTCAGGTTGCTCCAGTAATATTTATGCAGACGACAGGAAGTGAAAGTCCCAGAGTCTGAGGCCTTCTGTAAATAACCAGTGTTGAAGACAAGCCTTTGTGAGAGCCCTCTCAGGTTTATTTCCAAATCCACTTCGTATTCTGTCTGATGACCTAAACCTGGGACGGTAGTCAAGGGCGGTTCAGCACACCAAGCGCCCTAGAGCCGCGGTGTTTCAGAGCTGGACAATGTGAGCTGGCACTGCCCAGTCAGAGCAGCGGCAGTGTCTAAATGGAAGATTTGGTGGGCACGGCAGCGACCTTCAAGTGTGGCTGGGTTATTCTGTGGAAACTTCATTGAATTAAAAAAAATTGTTTGGTACCCTGGCCTCAAATTTTGCTTTTTGTTTTTGAGACAGGGTCTCATTACATAGTTCACTGACCTGGAACCCACTGTGTAACCCAGGCTTGTCTTGAACTTGCAGTGATGCTCCTGCGTCAGACTCCCCAGTGCTGGGATTATAGGCGTGCACCACCACGCCCGGCCGGAATTTTAAATTTATAAATCAAAGTTGATTGGGCCAGGGATTTAGCTCAGTGGTGCCACTGCCTGCCTCGCAAGTGCAAGGTTCCCCAGTTTGATCCCTGATTAAAAAAAAAAAAAAAAGGTTCAAATTATCACGCCCCCGTATTACTGACAGCATCTTCAGTACCCCACCTGCCAAAGGCTTGACAAGCGCCAGGCCTCCATCCTTGTCCCCAGGGTTTCCCTTTCTAAGGGCCCCACGAGAGGAGGTGTGAGCATATCCTACACTTCAGGCTGCTCCCAGGCTGGACAGAGCTGAGCTTTCTCCTGCTTTGTGTTCCTCCTCTCCTGAGATGCTGCTGTGGCTGTCAGGGTGGCTTCCACGCCATGGATGTGCAGAGGCCGCCTAACCAGTGGGTCCTCCTGGTACAGTTCTGCCCTTCCTCCCTGTGCAGCTGGCTAGATGTCTGCATCGTGACCAGGTTCTACTGCTCTGTTTTCTCTAACTCTGCCAAAGGGGCCCTGCTGTTACAAACTTAATCTTGCCACAGGGAAGTGGTGAGTCAGGGACAGCTGTCTTGCGTAAGAACTGATGGCCCTAAAATCTCCGCACGATAGGACACACCGCTGCCATACTACCGCACATACTGCACAAATTCCGGATCTGTGAAAACCATCCTTATAGCCTACTAGAAAAAGATAATGTGACTTCTGCTAGTGGATACGCAACTATTTCTAGGTAACTTGAAAGATACACATGAAAGGGTATAAATCTGCTTAAAAAAGAAAAAACAGCAAAAAAATTAAAGGTGGAGGGAAAAAAAAGAGACTAAGTATTTCAAATCAGTCCTAGTGGCCAGGTTATATAAAAACCTCCTCCGAGAGAAAGGCAGCTGAGCAAAATGGTCAAAGGTTAACATTAACTCTGGAAAAACTGGCCCGGCCACTGGGCTGGGGGAGTGCTCTCTTGCTTGGTAACGTGGGAATACTCACAGTGAGCTATGTCTCCCACCCCTTCACTGTCTTCAAAACAAAACCTTGACAGTGCCCAGTGCTTCAAAGGCCGGGGTGAGTGGTCTCCCCCGCAGTGCATACCGGATGTTACATCAGCAACTCTTAACCTAGTGATGAGAGCAGCTTGTGGTTCTTTAGTTTTCAGAATTTTTTTTTTCAATTTAGGAGGTTTTAAATTGCAGTCTATAGCAGAAAACGTACAATGGTAGTTGGAAATGACCCGCGGGTCACCTACCCCTGGCGTCCATAGGATGGGAGCAGCGTTCCAAGAAGACCCGAGGTCAGGCCCGGACCCGAACTCTATCTCACTTAGGGTGTATCCTGGATGTTTTCCTAACCGGGAGAGTTAAATACCTGTGTGCAGGAGGGAGGTGCGGCCACGGTGGCATCTGTACTATTCCTCTGAGCCACAGCTAGAGAAATGGACGCAAGGACCTGTCTGTCACAGAAACAGGTAACATTTTAAAACAGGAAAGTTTCCAGCCGTGCAAAGCTCACCAAAACGATTTTTATTTCCAGTGTTTAATCGGGTATGCACACGGGCATGACACAGGTTTGGAGTCGTTAAGTTCTCATGCAGAATTATATTCTTCTCATAAAGAAGCCAGTTCCATCCAGGGTCCACTATCTACACACCTATGTTACAACATTTATATCAAATCTGGTATCTGAAGAAAAGATACACATATAATATGTTCATTTAAGTTACGTATTTTACAGAAAGATTAAAAATTCAAGTCACACAAAACTCA
>NW_022953059.1:0-883 GCF_012274545.1 Fukomys damarensis | reverse complement strand
CCTCCAGAAAAGGAACTGCTTGCTTAAGGAAAAACAATCAACAAATGGAGCAGCAGATGCTGATGCAGCCATCAGTTTAAGGTGAGTGGGCTCAACTTAATCATGTGCAAGCTCTGGCCCAGATCACCGCACTGTGCTCAGCCTGTAGGCTGACTCAGGCTTCGGCTCCTCCTCAAGGTCTGACCCAGCTCTCAGCCTCTTCCTGGCCCCTGTGAGGGGGAGCAGGGCAACCTGGCCACCACGCTACCTCTCAGTACAATGTTAGGCATCATCCTGCAGGACATCCACAGGACAGCAGCATCCAGGACAGGACAGCCAGAGGTGTTTACAGGGAAGCATCTCTGACCAGTGTGCAGGCAAACACTGGGCTTTAGCGCTGACTCACTCTTGGCAGGGAGTGCCCATGGGTGCCAGGCCCCATGCTGGGCACCGGGGCAGTGCAGGAACGGGATGGTTCCAGCAGCTTCTAAGCAGTGCAGACAAGGTGATGCCCTAAGTGCATGACGCGATTCACATGCAGAGCTGACGCTAGCGAAGGTGTCCACCTCTGCACGCCTCAGGTCAGGCTGTGTCTGTGCCACGAGGGCCACGGCTGCACACTGAGCTCGCATCACACAATTCCGACACGCACCACATCCATGTCCCCCAGCCACCTGTGCGGACGAATCAGGCAAGGGAAAAGCATCCCTGTCTCGTACCTTCTCCTGGAGGAAACCGAATGCCTCCTACACGGGAAGCACGGAGCCCTCACTGCTTTGAGACATGAATGAGAGTCAGCCTCACCTTCCCCAGCTCTAGGATACACACTTGGAATGTGGGCGGGGCCTGGAGCAGGAGGGAAAGGATGAGAAATACCACCTCACCAGCACAGAGGGCACAGCTT
>NW_022953058.1:0-708 GCF_012274545.1 Fukomys damarensis | reverse complement strand
GTTAAAGCATGTAGAGTCTCAAATATAACTGTACATTTCACCACAATGCTTGGGACACACACTGAATGCAGAGGGGATGGGGTGGGAAACCGGAATGTGTCTGAGATGTTCTTGTGTCCATCCCAGCAGCTTTGTATAAATGCAGAGAGGCGAGGAAAGGCCCAGGGGCCTTAACCATTCGCTGCTCAGTCACATGCATCTCCTATTGAATTTCTTTCCCCATCTGGTGCCCTTACTCACCCACCTTCTCAGGTGGGTGGATCATGCCACAGGGGAGACTTCATGTGCTCTTGCTTGGATGGTCCCCTTGGACATGCCAACTCTAAGACGAGAACACTGGCGATCAGTCTCAAAATCCCCATCAGACATTCATGTCTGCCATGGTGGTTTACCGGGTGGGAAAGGTGGCTTAGACACCGGACATTCCAGGGCCCACTCCAGAGAATTCAGTCCCCCTGGCCACGTGTCTTCCTGGGGAAGATCCGTGAACCTGTCCATGGGAGACCTGCAAAACCCATGGCCTGAGAACTGGAGGTGACTTTGCATGTGGCTTCTTCAGTGTGTCATGTTCAGGGCGAGAGCTAAGGGAAGCAGTGGCCTCTGGAGGGGAGGGTCTACCTCTAGGAAAGGTGGCGGCACCCTGATGAAGGAGCCCTTCAGAGATCACATGAGTCTGGTTAGGGGACA
The DNA here is from genome assembly GCF_012274545.1 of Fukomys damarensis. NCBI lineage: Eukaryota > Metazoa > Chordata > Mammalia > Rodentia > Bathyergidae > Fukomys > Fukomys damarensis. The sequence goes on along the minus strand of NW_022953058.1, from coordinate 21 downwards.
GTGGGGATACAGTTCCCACCT
>NW_022953057.1:0-204 GCF_012274545.1 Fukomys damarensis | reverse complement strand
TGCATTGTCTCCTGCAAACTTAGCAAAAGTAGGCTTGCCTGGAAAACTCAGCAACACTTTCCCTTCTGCTTCTCACAGTGAAGAACTCTTCTTTCTTCAAAATGAGAGAGAATGTTCTCATAAAATGAAGCCAAAGATCACTCTGTGCTTCTCTTTCCTCTACCTTTTGCTTTCCCAGGTAATTTCTGTTTGGCTGAAGTTCAG
>NW_022953056.1:0-880 GCF_012274545.1 Fukomys damarensis | reverse complement strand
CAGGGGGAGAAAAAGAGAAATGAGAATGATTAAACACAATGCAAGCAATAACAGATGAAATCTTTAAATACATGTCATATATTCCAGAAGGAAAAGCCCTGTACAATCTAAAGATGTGCAGCATGCTGTTGCCAAATGCTTGGAATTTTTGCTTTCATGAGACTCATTATTCCAGACATGGTGAGTGGACTACAATCCATGGTAGAGATGAATGGCACTGTGCATGTTTTTAGATATTTCTACAACTTCTTTTATATCCTACTGGCATCTGAGGACAAAAATGAATTCACTGACATCAGACCAATCCACCAAAGCTATGTTTGCAGGAATATTGAGGGGATATGTAAATTTCTTTGTTTTTACCATAAACAGTGCAATACAAATTTAATGTGACCACTATCATTCCCTGAGGTCCAAAACTTTCACTGTCCAGGATGAGATGCTATAGGCTGGAAGGTCAGAAATCTTAATTTCAGAGACTTATGTGCAGCGTTATTACATTTCTGACAGTGATTAAAACTTTACTTATGACAATAAAAGATTTTGGATTATGTAGTCATATTCACAACACATGATCTCTTCAATAGTGGAGAAAGACAAACAAACAAAAAACTTGACTCATCCTTTGAATCTTGACTCTTGTCAACATGCTTTTCAAATTTTGAAGCTTGACTTGTATCTCCTATCTCTTTGGGTACCAGAGAGTAAAAGTGTCTCACTTGGTCATTTAAACTCGACCCTTTATATAAACTAGACCGTACATCAGCATACTTCAAGTGAGGCCCAAATCAGCAATCTGTGTGCAAAGACATTCAGCAAGCTATAGCATGCTTTCTGCCCTTAAGGCAAAAAAATATAATGATGCTTTGAGCTATACATA
>NW_022953055.1:0-218 GCF_012274545.1 Fukomys damarensis | reverse complement strand
AATTGATTGTAGCACCCCACATGAATGGTCACTTGCCCCGAGTGAAAGAGCCACACATCTGAACGCTGGAGTTCAGGGATTGCTTTTTGTTTCCTCACTGGGTATATTGGTACACGGTAGGGTATACAGTACAGTCACATTCATTGTTGGGATCTTGTACCTTTGCATCTCAGGTCTTGTTCCTCATTTTTCCCCTTGTCCCTGCCCTCCCTTCAGTC
>NW_022953054.1:0-226 GCF_012274545.1 Fukomys damarensis | reverse complement strand
CATCATCACAAAAAGAAAGCTCTTCTTCATCCAAACTTCTGGAAGCTTCTGACTGAGCTCTCCATTCTTCCCCACCTCAAAGCTTCATGCCAACACTACCCTGAGTACTTCAACTGGTGCCTGCTACCCACACAGGTGGGTAAGACGTAAACCCTCAGTCTACGCCCCACATCAACCTCACATTGTGGGGACTTCTCGCAAAGCCCTCCAACCTCTGAAGCAGCAG
>NW_022953053.1:0-293 GCF_012274545.1 Fukomys damarensis | reverse complement strand
CTCCTGTGGTGTATTACAGATGCTGTAATTGTGAAATAAGTTTATCAAAATAACTTGGGGTATACATAGGAAGAATTGGTGGAATTAAATCTAGGCAAATTTGCCTAGAATGCAATTGAGGGAAATGTATTTTGTTTCTGGAGGTATTTTTCCTAGAGAGTGGTGTTTAGCAGAGAGCAAAATCCCTTAGGAGGACACTTCTCCTTCATCTAAACTAAGACAAGCTAGGCGTTCCAAGTCCTCACTCCCAGGCGGGACTCCTCCCAGATGCCAGGAGGACCCAGGGCTCCAGG
>NW_022953052.1:0-323 GCF_012274545.1 Fukomys damarensis | reverse complement strand
TTAGATTTACCTGATGAACACTGTAAAGATATATAATACAATTGTGACAATACAATTCACCCTATGATGTGATATTCTTCATCAGAAATTGACTGTAAATTAATGTGTCTTTACTCTAGGTAATCGATCTTTAAACTTTGGGTAATTTTAAGATTTTTTTTTTTGTGTGTGTGCACTTGTTTTTCTGTGGTAGGGCTGTAAGTGCCTGTGTGTAGATTTCAAAAGTTTACGCCACTTAGGTCACATGTACTTCTTCAAAGTTTAAACATGTTTTATTAATTCTAAATAAGGTTTAACCTCACACTTGGAATATTGTCTTCCTC
>NW_022953051.1:0-434 GCF_012274545.1 Fukomys damarensis | reverse complement strand
CAATGATGAATGTAACTGTACTGTATACCTAAAATGTACCAATAAACTCAATAAGAAAAAAAAGTTAATGATAAAAGATATAAAGCACAAAATAAATTTAAAACATAGGGGATACAAACCATTTTTCTTAGAGACTGAATTCTGAATTTAGTTTTGCTATTAACTATCTGTAAAGCTTATAGGAAGGTGATTGAATTGACCTGAGATTTAGTTTCCATGTCCTGGTATCACGGTTTAGATTTGTGCATATTCAACCTCTAAAAGCTATCACTCTCTCACTAATAACTCCATTTATCAGGTAACAGATATATGTACAAGAGAACTGAGTAGGACTCTTTCCCTACCTGGTCTCCATCTTCCCAATCCACTGGAACATAACTACATAATAATGTCTTTACTGTTTCCCTGCATTCTGACTGCATAGAATTTATTCA
>NW_022953050.1:0-275 GCF_012274545.1 Fukomys damarensis | reverse complement strand
TGTATCCAGATACTCTACTGAATCTGTCAATCAAGTCTAGAAGTCTTTTGGTGGAGTTTTTTGTGTCTTCGATGTAGAGTGTCATATCATCAGCAAATAATGACAGTTTAACTTCTTCCTTTCCTATATTTATTGCTTTAATTTCTTTCTCTTGTCTAATGCTGTGGCTAATGTTTCCAGAACTATATTGAAGAGGAGTGGTGATCATGGGTATCCTTGTCTTGTTCCTGATTTTAACATGAAGGTTTTCAGTTTTTGGCCGTTTAATATGATGT
>NW_022953049.1:0-238 GCF_012274545.1 Fukomys damarensis | reverse complement strand
AAGCACATAAGAGATACTAAGGAATGCAAAGGTAGGGAATTGCAATTTAAAGTAGAGTGGTGAAGAGAGGCACAGAGAGGTTGTGGGCTTGAGTGTCCCAAAAAGGGATGCACTAGTGCAGGGTCCCATCGGGGTGCAATGGGTGAAGAAGGCAGACTGGCAGGAGTTGAGGTCTGAGATGTAAGGGAGTCCTTGGGAAGTTTCAAACTAAAACTTTTCGTGGGCCTATGAAGATAAA
>NW_022953048.1:0-1211 GCF_012274545.1 Fukomys damarensis | reverse complement strand
GATGAGATGATTCCCACCACATAAGCTTGTAAGGATTACATGAAAGAGCACTGTCTAACCCCAGAAACTATTCTAGTTCATTCTCTGAATAGGAGCTGTTTCCCTGGACTGATTGCTTTTATAGTCTTTTCTTTGTGTTTTAGGTTTTCTTATTTTTATTAGTACATTTGCAGTATGTAATGTTTACTTTTCTTGTGTAGATTTGATATACCTTTTTTGGGGGGGGTACTGGAGATTGAATTTGGGACTTTGTGCTTGCAAAGCAGGTGGTGGTACCACTGAGCTAAATCCCCAGCTAAAACATCTTAATTCTCATTTTCATAGCCTCTCATTCCCTCCATCCCTGATCCCTCCATTTCATGATCCCCCTTCCCATTTGAGAAAAATCTATCGTCCTACTTCCTATTATCCAGTTTTTGCTTTTCTCTTTATTATAATTTGGGTTTCTCATATAAGAGAAACCATATGATATTTAAATTTGTGTGTCTGATTTATTCCACTTAACATTACGGACTCAAGGTGCATCCATTTGCTTACAAACGACTCAAATTTATCCTTCTTTATGGCAGAGCAGTTCACCATTATGTGTAACAACCACATTTTCTTTATCCACTCATCTGTTAGTGGACGTATAGGCTCCTTCCAAGATTTAGCTATTATGAATGATGCTGGTATTGCATGACTAAGCACTATAACAGTCTGTAACTATTTCGGGAAGGTTCCTAGAAAGGGGAATACCTGGGCAGTAGAACTTCTCATTTTAGTTTTTTGAGGAATACCCACACTGATTTCCATAGTAGTTGCACTAGTTTACATTCCCAACAACAATGTAGAAGGGTTCCTCTTCCCCACACCCTTGCCAGAATTTGTTTGTTTGTTTGTTTGTTTTTGTTTTTTTCCAGGGTAAGATGGAATCTCAGTGTTGTTTTAATTCACACTTCTGTAATGGCCTGTGATTGTGAAAATTTCTCCATGTATTTATTGGCCAATTGTAATTATTCTTCTAAGAAGTATCTATTCATTTCAGTTACCCATTTTTTATTAGACCTTTTATTTTGGAGGGTTTAATTTGTTGAGTTCTTTTTATATTCTAAATATCTGTCCTCTGCCTAAAAAGTAGCTGGCAAAAAAAATTTTTTTTCCATTCTGCAAGTTGTCTTTTTACTTTGTTCATTATTTCTTTTACTGAAATAAAGCTTTTTAATCTGATA
>NW_022953047.1:0-4937 GCF_012274545.1 Fukomys damarensis | reverse complement strand
ATCTATCAGGTTGGGAATTACAGCAATTCTCTTAATATTACTTGGATTATTTTGAGGTCCTATATCATCCTTAGATCATACACCCTATATCAGAATTATATAATGCAAATCTATACATATACCTATTTAAATAGAATAATTTGCTCCTATTTCCTAGAGTATCTCTATTCCAATTCCTAATTATGTGATTTATGAAATGTTACTTAAATTTCCTTGAGCCTGTAAAACAGGAATAGCATTTATATTACATATTATAAAATTATAATACGATATTTAATTTATAATATACAGAAATTACACATATATATTCCATGTTTACTGTATATGAAAAAATATGTATCATGTTATTTGATCTTGATGCTGTAGACCCTAGAATAGGATTCCTATACAATTGTTACTTTTAAAATATTTTGACTCCCTTTAGTTTTTCTTAGGGCACTGTAGTGAGAACTTTGTTCAGTACACATCATATTTAGAATGAATATCGAATTTAAATAGTATATTTATTTTATTAATTTTATTTATATATAGTTATATTTATTTTATTAATTTAATGAATTTAAATAATGCAAAAGAACAAAGCTATTAGCATAATTAAGTAAGCTAAATGGTAACCTAAACATAAAATAATAAACATTTAAAATAGTTCAAGGAGTGGTATAGCTGGATTATATGGTTTTATTTTTATGTTTTTGAGGAACCTCCATTCTGATTTCCATAATGGTTGTACTGATTTGCATTCCCACCAACAGCTTATAGAGGTTCCTTTTTTCCCCCACATTATTTTCAGCATTCTTTGTTATTTGTATTCTTTTTTCTTAGCATGTGATAAATTTAATATTTAATTGAGACTAAAAAGTCTCAAAAATAAGAGAAGGAAACTTCCTTAGCAAAACTACTAAATCAAAGTCTACAGAAAATTTTATAACTAACAATAAAAAGAGACCCATTTCTACAGTACAAAGGTAACTTCTTGGTCCACAAAGCTTCAACATAGTACAATATAGCATTGTCCATAGTCTGGGTTATAAAATATACTTAATAAATCACAAAGAAAATAAACCATAAAATGCATTACTTCAGACCATAATAGAATATAAGAAATTAATAACAGGAACACAGCTGGAAAAAATCCTAAAATATTTGGAGATGTATTTTTTTCATTAAGTTTATTGGTACTTTTTAGATATACAGTACAGTTACATTCATCATTGGGATCTTATACCTTCATATGATGTATTTTGGTTATATTTTCCCCATTGTCCTGCTCTCCCTTCACCACCTCTACCCTTCCCTATTTACAAAGATTTATTTCCATTTTTGTCCTTTTCTCATATTTTTCTTTTCCCTTCTTTCCTTTCCTCTACCCTTCCCACTTCCCCAACTCCTTTAGCCCCTTTCTACCTATTTTACATTATCAATTATACAATTTGAACCTTATTTACACTTTTAGTTTTTCACATCAGAGAAACTATTCAGTAACTACATGTGTCCCTTATTTATTTCAGTTAAGAGCATAGCCTCAATGTGCATCCATTTAGCTGTAAATGTCTCTGGGTTCTCATTCTTTATGGCTGAGTAATACTCCATTTTTTAAAAACACATTTTCTGTATCCAGTCTCCAGTTGATGGGCAATTGGGCTGCTTCCAAGTTTTAGATATTATGAATTGTCCTGCTGTGAACATGGATGCACATATATCACTGTGGCGTGATTCTTTTAATTCTTTGGGGAAGATACCCATCAGGGGGATAGCAGGGTCAAATAGGTCCTCCAATCCTAGTTCTTTGAGGTATCTCCGTACTGCTTTCCACACTGGTTCCACCAGTCTACACTCCCAACAGCAGAGGAACAGGGTTCCTCTTTCCCCACAGCCCCACCAGCATTTGTTATTGATTTCATGATAGCAGTCATTCTTTCTGGGGTGATGTGGAATCTCAGTATTTTTTTTTTCATTAGCATCTCTCAAATGACCAGTGATGTTGAACATTTTTTCATATATTTATTTGCTGTTTCTATTTCTTCATCTAAGAAATATCTGTTCGTTTCAGATGCCCATTTTTGGTTTGGGTCTTTAAATTTGGGAGGTCTAATTTTTAAAAGTTTTTTTATATATTCTAGATACTAAACCTTTTTATATACTCTAGAGCTGGTGAAAAGATTTTCCCACTATCGATTTCTTCACGCTATCAGTCATTTCTCTTGCTGTGCAGAAGCTTTTTTAATAAGAAGACATCCCACTTGTTGATTGTGCTAGTTCATGGGCAACTGATGCTTTGTTCATAAAATCTTTTCCTGGGCCAATGTCTTCAAGAGTTTCCCATTTAAAATAGTACCTATGACGTGATACTATTTGATCATTATCGCAGTAGATTATCATTCTTCATTCTAAGGTCACACTGCTAATGCTAATTTCCTATTATTACCTATCAAGTTCTACAGGAAAAGAATGCTGTATGGTACTAAGTTGCTGTAGTTGGTACTAAGGATTCAAGGTATTCTAGTTCATTAAAAACACTTATTATGGAAAAAAATGCTGCATTTTTTAAAGGCATTCAACATTTTCCTTTCAGAATGCAGACAATTTTGAAAAAATCACTATCCATAAAAGAACTGACTCATAACCGTGGTAATATTCATTTAAAAATTAAAGCAATATGGCCTTATTTATTAGAAAGATGTAAATGAAGGGCCGGGATTTTAGCTCAGCGGTTCGGTGGTCTGCCTCGCAAGCACAAGGACCCGAGTTCAATCCCCGGTACCAAAAAAGAAAGAAAGATGTAAATGAAATAATTGTTTGAAAATGGAAAGAAAGCATAAACTACATCAGAAGATGTACATGAAAGTGCAGAAGTAATAGAAACCTAAATGTAGCCCCTTCTTAATGTTTTCCATATTTTCTAATAAGTTCAGTATATTTCTTGTGCTGTTTCCCAAAATATATTTTAATAATGGTGTGATTAGAGTATCAGTATAATTCTTTCAGTTAGTGTTATCTCATATCACTTCAAAGTGATTAGGCTATGTCAGTGGTGTTAATAGTGTTAAAAATGAGCATTTATTTTTCCTTTATTATACATACAAGTAAAGTATTTATAAATACATGTGACTATGTAGTATTTTCAAACATTTTGTTAAATCCACCACTAGAAATTACTTGTGTAATCTATTTTCAATTTACTGTTTTTAAAAATTATTTATCTATAAACATTAATAACATAATAACCACGAAGAAGGAGCTCTAGATAAGGTGGCATATTTTCTCTGAATGCAAGTTGTATTTTGCTCTAAAAACATGACAACAGTATGGTTCTAATTACCTCCTATATTTTGGAGAATGGCAGGCAGCCAATGAACTGCATTTTTATCCTAAAAGAATATAATCAAATAAATATTAGAGGAAGCTTTTGTTGATTCTTGGATATGTAAATTAAGCATGCTATTTAACAAGTTATTTTGTCATCCTGATGAGTGGAAACATTGATTTGCAAGACTAATTATGCTCACTATTTTTAGAGCAAGCAAAGGGTTTTGTAGTATGTAGCTTTGTAGGGCATCAGAATTGGACAGGCAGGTTCTCTGCAGGTCAGACCTCCTCAGGAGATGCCTGGAATGTTTACATAAAACTCAGCATAGTGGAGGAGGTGAAGTTTATAATTCAGTAATTCACTGTGGGACCATTTTTCATTTTGAAGTCAATTGGATCTGTCTGCTTAGACACTTCTCAAATGTCAATGAGGGTCTACAGGTGTAAATAGGCTTCTAATTGCTAATATATACTAAGTTATAAAATAAGTTCAGACCTTTATTAGCTCTCTGCAAAGCACAGCATGAAATTTTTATTTTCTTAACCTAATAAAATGTTTTGTGAGTGAACTGAGATACAGTGAACAACCTTTCTTAGCTCTAGGGCTTCACTGAGAATCTCAAGAGAACAGTTAACTCTTAGATTTTTGGAATTATCCAAAGAAATATAGAAATAATGACTTTTTCAAAGAAAAGTCTATAACTACTTTAACAGAATAATATATGTTAGGCTTCTAATTTTGAACTACAGTGAAATTCAGGATTTTCATGAAATTCAGAAATACATTTTCTAGGCAGACTTTTGAAGAGATACTTTCTTTTAAGTACATTTCAGGATAGAAACCTCTGAGTTTTAATTTGGTATCAAGAAAAGGTGGAAAATACATATAAACTAGAAATGTGTGTGACAGTCTCATACTTGTGAGTATCGGGATGTGCTTGGGGCACCACCTTTATTATATAATCGAAAATAGGCTCTTTTCACTGTCCCTAACTGCAAAGTTTGCCAACAGATGTATATATGAGACCAAATGAGACTATCTTCCCACAGTTAATTCTGGGCAAGGGCTATCAGAGAGCTGTTCAAGTGAACTCTTTCATCAGAAATTAATTTGCATTCCTCATAGTTTCTATGTTTCTACTGGAGAAGAAACCAAACTGTGGGAGACATAATATGTACACTTAAGCATTTGCAGAGGTCTTTAGAGACTGAATGTCAAAAAAAACAAAACAAAACTGTGGAATTGGCAGTAAGGCTCTTCTACTTGCAATGGCTATATATATTTGCAAAAGTCAAATCTGCAGCATTTATATTAAGCTATAATGTTAAATCTTTATCTTCCATCTCTTTTGTTTCTCATACAGCCTTCCAAGGAAAATCTCAAAATTCAAAATTTGAAATGTGGTTTCTATTAAATGTTGTATATCTATCACTTTCATATCAAGATAAAGTTGAAAAATCATAAATCAAATTGCTATAAGTCAGACTACTGTAAGTCAGGGAGTATCTGTATATATATTTATGTATGTATATATTTATATGGTCTTACATCTGTGTGTATATATACATATATTCTTTTAAATTCATTCAAGCACAAATGTCAATATATTAAAACAAATTCACAAAGACCT
>NW_022953046.1:0-243 GCF_012274545.1 Fukomys damarensis | reverse complement strand
GTTGCTGATGTCAACTTTAATTCCATTACAGCCAGGAACCAATAGTATGATTTCAATTCTTTAGCCTTTGTTTAATGGCATAGTATTGGTAAACAGGGCCACAGTTTGTAATGAGAACGGGGCTTCTGCTATTGACGATGGGAATTTTGTCAGTTAAATGCAGTTGACTGATGGTGTTACGTCCTCTACTTTCTTGTGTTTTCTTTCCACTTGCCTTATCAATTTCTGAAAGTTTTGAAATCT
>NW_022953045.1:0-252 GCF_012274545.1 Fukomys damarensis | reverse complement strand
CTGGGAGGGCTTCTCTTCGTCACTTCCACAGCGTGGCTGTGTGGGGTGGGAGGGCAGCGAGAGAAGGAGGAGTTGGAAATGAGAGAGAGGAGCGGGGAGATTGTGGCAAAGGGGATTTTTAAGAAACAGGAAGAAAAGATGATGATGAGGGAGGGTCTGGGTGAGGGTTCTGAGAGATCATCATCACCGTCATCACCGCAGACGCCATTTCTGGAAAAGGACCAAGAATTCTGTTTCTGTTTTCTAGCTGGG
>NW_022953044.1:0-527 GCF_012274545.1 Fukomys damarensis | reverse complement strand
TATGGAGTGCAACTGTATTCCTTTTTGTTTGTAGGTCTCTGCCTGGCAGAGATTGAAACACTGATTTGAGGCACATTACCAGAAAAGCCCATAAGGTCTCAGAGAGTGCCTAGCAGCTCTGAGTGCGAACAAGCCTCCTGAATTCTGTATACTTGGGAATAGGTTCTGTTTGAAGTTAGAACACAAACATACTGGGCATAGTGCTTCTGTGGCTTAAACTGCAGTTTTCTCCGGGAAACAGCCTCCTTCAATGCTTAGCCCTTTGAAACCAATGCGGTTACTTTCCTGAATGTGTAGTACTCCATACAGAAAGGTGCTACAACACTGTGAGTTTACCAGTGAAGTCCACCCCTTATATGGAGTACAACTGCACTCTCTTTTGTTGGGAGTTCTCTGCATGGAAGACACAGAAACACTGTTGTGAGGCACTTTAGCAGAAAAGCCCTTAAGGCCTAAGAGAGTGTGTAGCAACTCTGAGTGCACACAAGCCTTCAGAAACGTGTATACTTGCGAATAAGTTCAGTTTG
>NW_022953043.1:0-204 GCF_012274545.1 Fukomys damarensis | reverse complement strand
TAGATAGTCTGTATTAGTCATAATTCTTAACAAATATTACTAATTATACTAACAACCATATTCAAAAGAAGAGCAATTATTCAGTTTGCTGGGGTGGGAGAATCTGTTATCTTTGTGTTCAGAATTGTATTGTTCATTAATATCTCCTTTGAATGTCTTAAATATTGAATATGCTGAGATATATATTTTGTAAATATGATATTT
>NW_022953042.1:0-211 GCF_012274545.1 Fukomys damarensis | reverse complement strand
TGCTTCTCAAAACAAGCCAATTGTGGGGTAAACTCTTTACACCCTACACTGCATATAGCTGGCTTTGGGCATAATCAGTATTGTGGTCCTCTGCAGACTAAGACATAAATTGTTACCAAAATCCCAGGTGCCACTGTAGCAAATGCTACATAAATATGTGAGGCAGCTTTTGAACTGAATAATGGGCAGAAGCTGAACGAGTTTGAGGTGT
>NW_022953041.1:0-264 GCF_012274545.1 Fukomys damarensis | reverse complement strand
AAAAAAGAAAACCAGAATTTTTCTCTTGGGATGAAAGGCAGTGAAAGGATATTGTACTGCTTTATCTTTGTTGACAAATGATAGCAGGCCTACCATGAAATGTTTTCTGTTCCTGAAAGGACCCCAGGAATTACATGAAGCCTCCTCATGATATTTGTTACACAGTGTTTTCCATGTTCTTCTCCTTAAATCTTCTATCATGGATAAGGGAAGCTTAATTAATTACCACATAGATAATTGTAGTCATATTTTGTCATTTATTTT
>NW_022953040.1:0-907 GCF_012274545.1 Fukomys damarensis | reverse complement strand
AGTTGTACTCCATATAAGATGTTGACTTCACTGCTAAACTCACAGTGTTGCAGCACCTTCCTCTGTGGAGTACTTCACGTTCATGAAACTGACTGCTTTCGCTTTAAAGGGCTAAGTGACGAGAGAAGCTCTTTCCCGGGGAAAACTGCACTTTAAACCGCAGAAGCCCTCTGCAATGTGCGTTTGTGTTCTAAGGTCAAACTGAAACTATCCCCAAGTATACAGAGTTCTGGAGGCTTGTGTGCACTCAGAGCTGCTAGGCACTCCCTTAGGCCCGAAGGGCTTCTCTGCTAAAAGTGCCTCAGAACAGTGTTTCAATCTCTGCCAGGCAGAGACCTACAAACAAAAAGAAATAGAGTTGTACTCCATATAAGATGTTGACTTCACTGCTAAACTCACAGTGTTGCAGCACCTTCCTCTGTGGAGTACTTCACATTCATGAAACTGACAGCTTTCGCTTTGAACGGCTAAGCGGCGAGAGAAGCTGTTTCCCGTGGAAAACTGCACTTTAAACCACAGAAGCCATCTGCAATGTACGTTTGTGATCTAAGATCAAACTGAAACCATCCCCAAGTATACACAGTTCTGGAGGCTTGTGTTCACTCAGAGATGCTAGGCACTCTCTTAGGACTGAAGGTCTTCTCTGCTAAAAGTGCCTCACAATAGTGTCGCAATCTCTGCAATGCAGAGACTTACAAACAAAAAGGAATACAGTTGTACTCCACATAAGATGTGGACTTCACTGGTAAACTCACAGAGTTGCAGCACCTTTCTCTGTAGAGTACTTCGCATTCATGATACTGACCGCTTTCACTTTAAATGGCTAAGCGGCGAGAGAAGCTGTTTCCCGGGTAATACTGCACTTTAAACCGCAGAAGCCCGCTGCAAAGTGCGTTTGTGTTCTAAC
>NW_022953039.1:0-385 GCF_012274545.1 Fukomys damarensis | reverse complement strand
AATGTTGCCACAAACAGCCTTACAATGAATTCATTCTTTCAGTTCACTCCATGTAGTTGGACATTTTTCACCCTTCCTCCCTCCCTCCCTTTTTTCTACACCAGGAATTGAACTCAAGATCCTGCACTTGCCAGGCAGGTGTGGCACCACTGATCTACATCCTCAGCCAGTCCCTCCCTTTTTTAAAGGATGCTCAAATTAATAAATACTCTACAGTTCTTAAAAGCTAATTTGAAATTAGCTTAAAGTTTAATCAAGAGTCTCTGGGCAAAACCAGTTCTGCAGCATCAGAATCCTGATAACATTTGTGAGAACCTTGATTTCCCAATAAATAAAGACAAGGGGTTTTCTATCATTATTCCCCCTTTCGTGTTTGTCTTGGTCA
>NW_022953038.1:0-225 GCF_012274545.1 Fukomys damarensis | reverse complement strand
GCTATGGCTAGTGTTTCCAGAACTATATTGAACAAGAATGGTGACAGTGGACATCGCTGTCTTTTTTCTCATTTCAGTGTAGAGGATTTGTTTCTGACCATTTAGTATGATATTGGCTACTGATTTTTCATAGATGGCTTTTATTAGGTTGAGTTAAAGATGATCTATTCCAATTTTCTGTAGGGTTTTTATCACGAATGGGTGTTGAATTTGGTCAAACCCTTT
>NW_022953037.1:0-231 GCF_012274545.1 Fukomys damarensis | reverse complement strand
CCCCCTGGGAAGCTCTGTGTCCTGAAGTAGACTTCTATGTCTCCTCACTGGCACTGGGATCACGTTTCTCTCATCAGTTTCTGGTGTTTCCACTGCAAAGATGCTGTGAACGGCATGTCATTAGACTGGTCCTGGTCTGCCTGGGTTGTCCTTCATTCTGGAAAAATGCTCTGCCTCAGGCCCTCTTGCAGCCCTCTACACAGTCCTGTTTTTCGTAGGGTCCAATATCTT
>NW_022953036.1:0-400 GCF_012274545.1 Fukomys damarensis | reverse complement strand
AGGGGTTATACTTAGGAGTAGAGTTGCTGGATCATATGGTTGTTCTATTTTCAAATTTGGGAAGACTTTCCATATTGTTTTTCATAGTGGCTGTACTAATTTAGATCCCCAACAAAAGTGTGTAAGCATTTCTTTTCTCCACATTATAAAGAGAAAAGGGAAAAATTATCAAATTTGCAACAGAGGAGTAATATCATCAATATTTTTATTTAATGGTTACTGGTTTTCTATACATATAAAATACATTAAGTAAAATAAAGACACATTGAAAATTTTAGAATGAGAGATGTTGACAGTGATACGAATCAGAAATGGGCAGATTTGTGGTATAATTTAGAGGCAGAAACAAAACATAGTGTTAGAACCGTGCAAAGAACAGAAACTCATCAAAGCAAAAAAA
>NW_022953035.1:0-626 GCF_012274545.1 Fukomys damarensis | reverse complement strand
TTTTTTGATGTGTATTTACTTTGTTGCTAATCTCCCTCCAGGGGTTTAAAAGTGAACAGGAATAATGAAATGCTTCTTGCTGTTTCACTTCAAATTTAAGGATTGACTGCACCACATGCCTTCTCTAGGCTTATTTGGTTATCTCTAAGTAAAGGCTTTTCTCCCTGAAGTTCTCAATTCCCAATGATAGTTGAAGAGCATCCTGTTTCACACAGACATTTCACAGACAAATTATGACACCTTGTAACAACATCTAATGTCAAATGCATCACTCTAAGATTGGAAAAAAGGGAAAGAACAAGGGCATGAAATTCTCTTTGGAAAATGCTTTGAAATAGGGAGTTATGGAGCTATTTTGGCAACTAAATAATATAACTATTTGGTTTCTATTTTGTATTGTTTCTTATTTCTTTAAAAACAATTCCCTATTTTCTGGCACCTTCTTCATTGTTTGAATTTTCTAACAGGGGAAAATGACACTTAGTATTTACCTAGAAGATACGTATATTTAAACATTAAAATTTTTCCTATACAAACATCTTTAGGATAGGAGGGAAAAAACAGGCCACTGAAAAAAGATGAAATGCTTCCATACTCTCAGTGTGGTCCTTAGGGTGTTCAGGAAG
>NW_022953034.1:0-6416 GCF_012274545.1 Fukomys damarensis | reverse complement strand
AAAAAATGGAGCCAAAAAAACTCTTCACTTTTGACTCCTCCTTTAGAACCACCTGCCCTTCCCTCACTATTCTGCCTCTTCACTTCTGGGTTTATACATAGGATGTCAGTTGCTCAGTCACACCTGCATCTGTTGAGGATAAGACCAAGGATGGGTATCTGGGTTCAAGAGAGACAGCGGCCTTGAAACCTTGCGCTTAGAGCATCTACAGTACTGGGCAATTAAGTCATTTGTACCACACCATGGCACATGTGTGGCATTACTACACTAAAAGGATTTTTAAATCTTTCTTCCACCTTGAGACACATTACCACATGAGCCCCCGTTTCCTTTATTAAGATCTCTGGAATGTCTAGGACCCAGGAGGAGAAGTAAAGAGAAGAAAACTACCCAGGCACTACATCAACATTAGCCAAAAATAGGAAAGAGGCTTTGTGACATTAAAGTTACAAAAGCACAAGGATTTTTAAATACAATTTTCAAAACCTTAGAACCTGTTAAAAATGTGGATTTGCTGTCCTCCTCTTCTACAACAGCTGTATGTCTGGATGCAAGGCCCTGGTAATTAATCAAGTTCATGAGGTAATTCTTACAAGATTTAGAGATGACAGCTGTAGAGAGCTCACCTGCTTCCCAAATGAGAAGAAAATCTTTTTCCAAGGAATGGCTTGGAGGGTATGTTGAGTAATGAGTGAGAGTAATAATATTCCCCCAAAGAGGTGGTGGGGAAAGAGAAGCTGATTACAATGGGGAAAGAGAAATGCTGCATTAGCAACAAAATGTGCATAATTAGTTTAAGATAATTGTTTAATACTAGATTAAGAATTTTGGAAGCAAGGAAAGTCATTGATCTTAAAATGAAAAGCTAGAGAAACAACATTCAGACCAACGAAGATTTCCCAAAGGAGCAAAAATAATGAGAAGGCACTTTCTAGTGAGCCAAAGTAGAGCAACTAGTAACAGAAACATTTATGGAGATTTGAGCTTTAGTTCTTTCCAACTTTAAGCTCACTGCATATACAAATCATGGTGCCTTTTTACAAAATAGACCTTGACTTCCACTATTCTGTGGAATTCTAGAGAAGAGAAATTCTTCCACCGATCAATGTGGGAAGTGATCATTTAATCAATTATTCATTGATTTATTCCACGTTTATTGAATTTCTACCACCTGTTAGGTATACTGTTAGACCCTAGGGATAACAGGTAGCTAATCCAAATTTCCCCCAAACTTCGCTTCACCCACTGAATATTTATTATGCTGTTTTGCCGAAACAGGTTTGGAGGGGAATCTTATCTAAGATTTTCTGACTCGGTGTCTCTCATGAGATTGAAATCAAGATGTTGGCTGAAGATGCGGTCATCCGAAGATTTGACATGTGTTGGGGAGCCGATTTCCAGTACAGCCATGGACAAGAAGACTCAGTTCCTTGTTGTACAAATCTCTCCACAGGGGTGACAGTTGGAGCATCCTCAAAATGGGATAACTGACTTTTCCCAAGGTGAGGGGTCTAAGGAAGAGCAAGGAAGAAGCTGTAATACCTTTCATGACCTAATTTTAACAGCGACATAATGTGATGTCTACCTCATTCTGTCCCCTAGAAGTGAGTAACTAAGTCCAGCCCAAGGGAAGGAGAATACTCAAGGGAAAGAGAATAAGCCCCCTTTTGAGGGAGACATTATCAAAGAACTTGTGAACACCTTTCAAACGGTCACACACCTCACTTTATCCAAAGTGCTTTGTTACTTCAGTTGTGAATAGATTCAAATGCATTTTTAAGGACACTGTATAAGAAGGCTGATCTAACATCCCAGATAGAAACATGTTATAATTATGTTTATAATTTGTGATTACTATGTAATTGTAGTTGACCATGCTCAAATATTATACTTACAATAACTGAGGAGGAGGTAGGTTTTAGAATCAATAGGATACCTACATCTTACCTCCAGATATTCTGGCTCAAGAGGTCGGGTAGGGGGTGAGTATATTGGTAATTTTTAAAAGTCTCCAAATAACAAATCATTACCCCAATAAAAAAGAAAAAAATGATTGATTAACCTTTAAGCAATTGGCTACTGGATGCCATTTTAGCCTTTAATTTTATGATTTAGTGAGTTTCCCAAGTATTTTTGGTGGCTTTTGTCACCATTTATCCATTCTTATTCATTTTATACATATTCTGGTTTAGTCTTATTTATTTTGGATTCAGTTTCTTAACTATATTAGAGTTTGACATATTGATATTTCCTTACAGCTTCATCATGCATTCACACATCTAGAGGCATACTCTTAACTCCAACAAAATTGGCTCGAAGCATGTGTGTGCTATGTGAAAATGTCAGGAATGCTATAATTATATTTTATCAGGTGAAGCTTAACATTTTAATAGGCAGTGTCTAAGACTGATTTGACAGGGTGTTTTTGGAGGGTGAAATGGATGCTCAAAATAAGAAAACACCACTCAGAAACTAAATGAATCACTTCTGCCAGACAAGTAGGATTGGAGCTTATTTTGAAGGGCCTGCACCATTTTTTTGAAGTACTGCCCTCTTTTAATGTGTATGCATCCTTCAGTGTGATTTGGAAGTTTGAGAAAATAACTCCTCTGTGACTTGTTAATCATGAAAGAAGCAGCGTGAACAGCTGGACAACTTCCAGTAGTTTTTACCTTGGTATTTATTTCATCGCATCATGAGTATAATTTACCCGAGTAGTAAAAATATAAGCAACTTCATCAGGTACACAGTTCCATGCATCCCTTTCGTGTTGAGACATAATATCAACCAAAGTGGATGAATGGATTCATCATAGCCACACTATTTATTATTAGTATTTTCTCATGGGAGGGAATTTAATGTACTTGGGCTATTTAGCTGATATGTATTGTCTATGTTTTATTTATATATGGAAAAGTCAATTCCTTTGCCTTGAGCTAGGCCTTTGATTGGAACCATAATTTTGCACATTAGCTGATAAATAGGCATTCTAGGCATTTTATATATGAGTATATATGCCAGCTCTTTTATGAAATCTTGATTTTTTTAAATCTTGAAGAAAGGTTGCTATTTTCCATGCGATACTAAAATGACTCTCACTTAGCCCCGGGAGAACAGACCAGCAGTGCTAGCCCATGAAAAGCCCATGAGTAAGCTGTAAATACAGCATGGGGTATTACTCTGAAAGTAACTCCTTCCACATAGCAGGAGAGAGTTGCAGAAGAAGTTGCAGAAGAAATTCACTGCCGTGTCTGCCATACTTGGGAATGATATAATCAGAAGCCATTTGGGGAAATGGGTTTATTATTTAATACAGATCTACTCTGGAAAGCACAAGTCACAGAGCAACTGTACTTCAGGGTCTCTAGGATCACCCAAGCACAATGGCTAGGTGAGAGATGGTCACAAAAGACAGTCACAGAGAAGGGCTGGGGAGTTTCAAATCCCCTGAGGAGTTTCAGGAGCAGTGAACTTCGGTTGTGAAAGATATGGTAGCTCACCCTCTGAGGTAGGAAGCCGGTCAGTTGTGTGGTTTTCTGAGGGGCTCGATTTGGGATGTGCTAACATCACTAGTCTGCTCTTTTTCCTTCACTACCTGTTTTCAGCACAGAGTTTAGGGGTCTCTGCTTTTCTTGTCTGGCACTGTGATCAGGGCTATGCTTCAGTTTATACAGTTGTCACATCCTGGGGTGTGTGGACAGAGGGATCTCTGGCACAAAGGAGGCAGCTCATGGGCCCAGATCCCATAAAGGTAGTCCAAGATAGCAGTGACTTGGGTGAATAGAAAGGCAAAAACATTGAGTCTCTAAAGTGAATACAAGGCAGACACCACAGCATTGACTGACACACCCAATAGGGAAGGTGAGAGATAGACTGCAAGTGAAAGGAAGAAAAAAGTATACTGCATTCAGGGAGAGCACGAAAGCAAGCAGGAGTAGCTATCTTATTTTTAGACACAGCAGACTTCAAGCCACCATTTATCAGAAGAGAAAAAGATAGCTACTCATATATTGGTACATCAAATACTTAAACAGAGATAACAATTGTAAATATCAAGGTACTGAATGCCTGCATATCAAACAGAAATCACTAGACTTAAGAGGACATAGACACCAATACAATCATAGTGGGGGACTTCAATAACAATAATTCAATAACTTCTCACAATTAAATCAGACAGTCAAAAAAAGCATCAAAGAAACCTCAGAGTTAAACTACACTATTGAACAAATGGACTTAACAGATATTTACTGAGTATTTCCTCCAACAACAGAATACACATTTTTCTCAATAACACATGGAACTTTTTCCAAAATAGACCATAGTGGAGGCCATAAAGCACGCTTAAATAAATACAAAAGAAATGAAGTAATGCCCTCCATTCTAATCAATAGCAAAATAAGCCACATAATCTCCACAGACTCATGGAAATTTAAAAAAAAAGTATTGAATCATCAAGGGATCACAGAAGAAATCAGGAAAGATGTAAAAAAAGTTCCTAGAAGAACCAACAGAGTGAAAACGGCTATACAGATTCAATACAATCCTGATTGAAATCTGACCAGTATATTTTACAGAATAAGAGAAAATAATCCAAAAATTCATTTGAAACCAGAAGAGACCTAAATATCACCTATTCTAGGCAACAGAGAAGTATCAGGGGGTATCCCTAACTTGAAACTATACTACAAAGTCTCTGTGATAAAAACAGCATGGCATTTGCAAAGAAACAGACCTGAGGATCAATGGAATAGATTAGATGCAGAAACAACTCCAGATGTACTCAGCTTCCTCATCTTTGACAAAGGAGCCAACCATCCTCACTGGAGGAAAGATAGCCTCTTTAATAAATGGTGTTGGAAAAAATGGGTTTCAACCTGCCAAAGATTAAAGCTAGTCCCTTATCTTTCACCCTGCACTAAACTAAAATCCAAGTGGATTAAAGATCTAAATATTAAAACAGAAACATTAACTTACTAGAAGATAAGTTAGGTAGAATTCTCGAAGATATTGGCATAGGAGAAGACTTTATGAACAAATCATCAGTAGCACAGGAATGAGCACAAAGAATCAATGATTGGGATCTCATCCTATTAAAAAGTTTCTGCAGTGCAAGAGAAACCACCAACAGAGCTAAGAGACAATAAACAATGTGGGACAAATCTTACCAGCTGTTTCTCAGACAAGGGTCTACTATCTAGAATATATAAAGAACTATAAAAACTCAGACACCCCAAATATAAAGATCCAATTCAAAAATGGGCATCTAAAATGACCAGACATTTCTCAAACAAGTAAAATCAGCAAATAAGTATATGAAAAAATGTTCAGCGTCACTGGTCATTCAAGAGATGCAGATGAGAACAACACTGAGATGCCACCTCATCCCATAAAGAATGGCTGCTATCAAGAAATTAACCAATAGTCTCTTCACCTGCCTGCCTGCCTGAGATCACCTGGCGGGTGCACGACCTCCCGGACTGCGCGACAACAGACCAAGCAAGGTCCCAAGGACCCCAGAGGGGGTCTCTTCACCTGCCTGCCTACCTGAGATCACTTGATGGGCGGGCGACCTCCCGGACTGTGTGCCACCAGACCCAGTAAGGAAGGTAGCCATGCGGGCGCCCTTCAAATACCCCCATGACCGCCCCCCAGTTCTCAAACCTCCTGATTGGGCCAGTCCTTAGACCAACTCTGCAGAGGCACAGGTTCTCATGAAGGGTAGTTTTCTGAGCTCCCAACTTTGAACATCTTTAAAGAAAGGGCAGGGGAAGCCTGTAACAGAACTGAGTGGAGTTCAACCCTGAGGGTTGGGAAACTCAAGTTAGGCCTTGTGGACTGAGTTCAGTCTCAGTCATGGGGAACTGCCATTGGCTAGCTGAGACCAGGGGATTTGGTTCTGCATATGGCTGTACATGTGGTATAATATGAGAACAGAGACATAGTCTGAAAGAGGCCCTTCAAATTCTTTTTTTTTCTTTTTTTCTTTTTTTTCTCTTTTTTCTTTTCCTCATTCCACCCTAAAATTTCTTTCTTTTTTCTGTTCTCTTTCTCCAACTCAGTCTCTTGCTCCAACATATTATCCCTCATCTCCCTTTTTATTCCGGCTCCTGCCCTAACTCAGACTTCTTCTTTTATTATTTTTTCTTTTTTTGGGGGGGTTCTCTTTATGTTCTTTTCTCCAGTCATTTTACCTCACTCATGGCTCTGTACCTTCAAGGGAAGGCAAGCGCCTGTTATTGTTAAGGGGATATATTCTTGTCCTTCTTCCTGCACTCTCTCTATCCCCCATGAAGTTAATAGCTTTGTAAAGATAGTAAGGTAATTCTACAATGTACTCTGGATTCACTTCCAACCTGCTCCAGTTCTTTCACTTATCTAATCCTCTCATTCTAAGTCTAACCCCCCCATCCTAA
>NW_022953033.1:0-207 GCF_012274545.1 Fukomys damarensis | reverse complement strand
TTGGATGCATTGTGAGAACGACCTGGCGTTGTTCTCCTTGCAGAGCCAAGATGAGCTGCCGGTTGCATGATGTGAGGTCACTGTCAGCCTAGACTCCAACAGGAGAATCTGTACGAACAGTGGGCAGGCCGGGCACTCCTGCTGTCCACAGCCTGCATACAGCCGTCAGCAAAGGAATGGTTATAGAATCATACAGAAAACATCGCT
>NW_022953032.1:0-209 GCF_012274545.1 Fukomys damarensis | reverse complement strand
TGGCTTCGAGGATCCGGCAGGTGTCGGACTCTGGGATCGGCCAGCCCAGCAGCAGAGGGAAAAGAGACTTTGAAGACGCCCTGGGTAGTGAGGTTCTGGGTCCCCGGATGGTCTCCTCCGTCTCTGCACTCTCTGGGATGCGCTTGGATGTTGAAAGTGAGGCTTTTTATCTGTCTGTCCACAGTGCCCTCTTCCTCCTGGCCGCTGCT
>NW_022953031.1:0-213 GCF_012274545.1 Fukomys damarensis | reverse complement strand
ATGAGTCACAGCAAAGGATGAGCTAGGCAGAACTTCAAGCCCAGGGGAGCATTACTGTGACTGACTATGGCTGTCTTCTGGACCACATCTTAGCAGAGGCCTGGAGCCATAACCAACGGGAACAACGCTCAAATTCCAGACTCGAAACTGTGAGGAAAAGATGAACTGTTTATGTCCTCTGAATTTGGGGGATAATTTGCTACTGGTCCCCAC
>NW_022953030.1:0-271 GCF_012274545.1 Fukomys damarensis | reverse complement strand
TCCTGAGCCTGTGTGTCCAGCTGGGGAGATTTGTGAAGCCACGGTAGCTTCAGGCTCTGGGACTCCTAGTTTGCCTCCAAGAGATCTCTAGGGTTTTTCTAGGTTTCAAAAGACAAATGGTGAGGCGTTGGTGGTATAGTGGTTAGCATAGCTGCCTTCCAAAAGACAAATGGGAGTCAATTAACTCCTGAGAACTCTATTTTAATAAAGTATAGACCCTCTGTCCCATAGTTCTTAATACCTGTTCCTTTTTTTGCATTGTAAGAATGTT
>NW_022953029.1:0-738 GCF_012274545.1 Fukomys damarensis | reverse complement strand
ATGGGTCACAGTTTGATAGTAGAAACTTAAACAGTAAGTTAAAATAGCAAATGATTATATGTAGCATATGTAAGCATAACTGCTCAGGGAGCAGTATAAGAGTTAAATTTGACTGAGTCAATCTGGCTGTCTTGAGAGCCTCCCAGAGGACTGGCTGACCACACTTCTGAATGTGTGTGAGTGGGTCACAAAGGCATGATCCTGGGTACTATATCTGTTCTCTCAGCCCTTCCCCTCTCTGGTACTGTCCTCCCGCTTTGCTTCCCAGCTATCATGAACTAAGCAAATTTGCTCCGCCAGGCCATGCACCATGGTGCTGTTGCTGCAGAGCCAGCCTACCATGGACTGAATCCCCTTAAACCACGAGTGAAATTAAAAATATCCTTAAGTTGTATGTATCAGGTACTTAGTGTGTCTCAGCGATGGGAAAGCTAAACAGTGCACCCAAGATGAGAGCTGTCTTCTCCCAACTGGTTAGTAAAGAATCACATCTTCAAATTTAGTGCCACCCTAAATCATGAAAAGGTCTAATTAATTTGAGAACAACAGCAGGTTCACTTTGCCCTAGCTTGTTCACCATCATCCATAGCCTCCTTGTTCCCTGACAGCTATTTCATGAGGAGTTATACAATTTCAAATCACATAGTAGTATTCAATCAGAATGACTGGGAATCGCACAGAGTAAAACACAACCGACTCTGAGTGGATTTGCAATGAAATTTAAACCATTTATAATGT
>NW_022953028.1:0-480 GCF_012274545.1 Fukomys damarensis | reverse complement strand
CCGGCCCCGATAAATTTGTAATATTACTGAAAATGGTCGAACCGCCCAACACAGTAAGAGTGAAAAAGCATTAAATAATGTTATTGTGCCGCGTGAAATGAGAAAGGTGTAGAAATTCCATAGTAGTAACACCAATTCACGTTCTAAACTGAGCTATTGATTTTATTTTGGTACCAGTGCCAGTGGGGAAAATGGGACCTTTTTTTTTTTTTTGTGCTACCAGGGAATGAACTCGGGTCCTTGCACTTGCAAGGCAGGCCACCGAACCACTGAGCTAAATCCCTGCCCCAAATGGGACATTTTTGTTATAAAGAGACGCTTTTTATTATTTTGACTGAGTATATGTGGCTTGAACTTTCAGTATTATCCATTTATTTTTTTTCTCTCTTTAATTCACCTAAAATTTTTTAAACTATGATTTAGCACAAGTAGTAAAAAGCTTTGTGTAGGGGTAATATTGTAAAAATCTGATCTCTTACA
>NW_022953027.1:0-404 GCF_012274545.1 Fukomys damarensis | reverse complement strand
TTTTTTCTTTCTGGTGCTGGAGATCGAACTCAGGTCCTCAGGCTCGCGAAGCAGGCCATGGAACCACTGAGCTAAGTCCCCGGCCCTATTCACTGTATTTTTATCACACCTCACGAAGACATGAAAGAGGCCTTCCAGAGCTGCCTCGGACAGTGTCAGCAGTGATGGGATAAGTGTGTCTGAAGCCAGGGGCCGAATGCTTTTACAGTGATAGATATTTCCTATTTAAACCTTCACTGTCTATTTTGATCATGCCTCATTTATGTGGCAACTTTTATGAAGCACACATGATAAGCCGGAGAGTGCTCTCTGCTTCTGCACGTGTGTTAATTGTCATGTGAACTTTGTCAGGTGCGATTTTTTCTTTCGGTGCAATCATCATTGCTCTTTTCCACATGAGGACA
>NW_022953026.1:0-231 GCF_012274545.1 Fukomys damarensis | reverse complement strand
AAAATTTGGATGTTGATAGAAGTGTAACTGCAATCATAGGCAAAGCGTTTTAGATATGTATTCAACCAGGACTCAAGTGACACTAATAAAATCAAAGTATTTAATTATATATTTGAACTAAAAACGTAAGTGACATTGAACAATATCATGAACTTGTTGATTGTTTCTATAAATGTACATACTGTCTTGCAAACAGCCTTAGATAAACTTTCTTCTAGTGAATATACATGG
>NW_022953025.1:0-590 GCF_012274545.1 Fukomys damarensis | reverse complement strand
GCTCCTTTGTCAAAGATGAGGTAGCTGAGTATGTAATTAAAGGCTTACCAACAACAACAACAACAAAAGCCCAGGTCCTGATGGCTTCGCTGCTGAAATCTGCAAGACATTTAGAGAACTATGTCACTACATTTAAACTCTTTAATGAAATTGAAAGGGAATCAATATTCATGAATTCATTCCTGGCAGCAAACATTACCTTGATCCCAAAAGCAAAGATGCAAATGAAAAAGAAAACTATAAGCCAATCTCCCTAATGAACATAGATGCAAAAATTCTCAATAATATACTCACAAACTGAATGCAGAGTATTATCAAAAAGATCATGCACCCTGACCAAATGGGATTCATCTCAGGGGTTGCAAAGATGTTTCAACATAAGTAAATCAATAAATGTATTAGTGTATATTAATAGGGAGAAGGACAAAACCATAGAATCCTCTCATTAGATGCAGAAAATCTATTTGATAAAATCAAACACCCATTTATGACAAAAATAACCTACAGAAAACTGTAATATATTGTCTTTATGTCAACCTCATAAAAGCTGTCTATGAAAAACCAACAGCCAATATCATACTAAATGGTCA
>NW_022953024.1:0-1022 GCF_012274545.1 Fukomys damarensis | reverse complement strand
GACCTACAAACAAAAAGGATTACAGTTGTACTCCACATAAGGTGTGGATTTAACTGGCAAACTCAGAGATTTGCAGCATATTTCTCTGTGGAGTACTTCACTTTTGGAAAAGTAACCGCTTTGGCTCAAAGGGCTAAGCAATCGAAGAAGCTGTTTTTCTGGGGAAAACTGTAGTTTGAACCACAGAAGCACTCTGTTGAGTGTGTCTGTGTTCTAATTTCAAAGTGAAATATTTCCAAGTATTCAGGATCCTGGAACCTTCTGTGCACTCAGAGCTGCTAGGCATTCTCTCAGGCAGTGAGGGGTTTTCTGCTAAAGTGCCTCACAACAGTGTTTCAAACTCTGACTGGCAGAGACCTACAAACAAAATGAATACCGTTCTACTCCATATAACGTGTGGACTTCAATAGTAAACTCACTGCATTGCAGCACTTTTCTCTGTGGAGTACTTCACATTCAGGAAACTAACCACTTTGGTTTCAAAGGGCGAAGTGGTGAAAGAAGCTGTTTCATGGGGAAAACTGCAGTTTAAACTGCAACAGCACTATGCGCAGTGCGTTTGTGTTCTAACTTCATACTGAACCTATACCCAAGTATATAGAATTCTGGAGGCTTGTGTGCAGAATTGCTAGGCACTCTCTTAGACCTTAAGGGCTTTTCTGCTAAAGTGCCTCTCAACAGAGTTTCCACCTCTTTCAGACAGAGACCTACAAACAAAAGGAATACAATGGTATACCACATAAAATTTGGACATCACTAGTAAAATCACAGTGTTGCAGCAATTTTCTCTGTGGAGGACTTCACATTCAGGAAAGTAATCACTTTGGTTTCAAAGGGCTAAGCAGCAAAAGAAGCTGTTTCATGGGAAAAACTGCAGTTTAAAACACAGAAGCACTCTACCGGGTGCTTTTGCATTTGAATGTCAAACTGAAACTATTCCCAAGTATACAGGTTTCTGGAGGCTTGAGTGCAGTCCGAGCTGCTAGGCACTGTCTTAGGCCTTAAGGGCTTTTCTGCTAAAA
>NW_022953023.1:0-706 GCF_012274545.1 Fukomys damarensis | reverse complement strand
GTCTTGAGTTATCATTCATTTTCACTCATCAGAGGCACAAAAATCCGCAAAGACCAGTTTTAAGTGATGATTCTGGGCCCTCTTGGATTTCCCAACAGTAAGCACGTGAAAGTGCTGACACTGACACTCCCTTAGCTCTTACCAGACCTGCTAGCACTAGGCCACCCCAGATTCACGGGCCATGACCTCATTGCCTGAAGTTATGTCTGTCCCTAATCCCATTGCAGATCCCATCATTTCCCTTTGAAATCAGGGCAGTCTGGAAGACACTAGAGCAGGGGACCCTGGGAGACCCTCAGAGACTTCCCACAATCACTTCCCTTCCCCAGAACTCTGACGTTTAAACCTAACACTCAACTCTAATACTGACATAAAGATGTTGGTGACAAAGAAACTTTAAGGAAACTGCAAGGGCACAATGGCTTCCTCTCCAGCCAATGAGGAATGAATATGAGGCAGCATCACTTGTCTCTGGCAGACTAAGTTACCAAGAAGGCACCAACTACATTACACAGAATGCAATTTGGGGGAGATGTAGCATCAAATAAACCTACCCAGATTCATCAGGAAATTAAAAACATCTGTGAGGGTTATAGCAAAAAGGTCAATGGAAAGAGGTGTCGTGCTATAAGGCTTAAGGTAATAATAAAAATCTATTAAACTTTAAAGAGTTGACTATGAATTTGAAGGACTGTCAGCAAGGATA
>NW_022953022.1:0-251 GCF_012274545.1 Fukomys damarensis | reverse complement strand
TTATTTGAGACACTGTTACTAAATAACTATGCCATCTTAGGCAAGATATTTAAACCTTTTGAACCTTAGATTTTTAATAAAATTTTATTTGTAAAATGTAAGCATTTACACAAATTTTCAAAGACATACTTATAAAATGTACTGCTCTGCCTATGGTGTTTCTAAAGATAGTCAGGTTCCCTTTCCGCTTTGGAATCAAGATAAAGCAATGTAAGGCTCTTAGGATTTTAGTGCTCATTGACCTCAGATTC
>NW_022953021.1:0-217 GCF_012274545.1 Fukomys damarensis | reverse complement strand
TCATGTGGATGGTCATGAAATCAGTTCGGTAAATAGAGCCAGCATCAATTTATTTTTGAAAAATTTTTTTTATTTTTAATGTAATACAGATAGATATTTAAAAAGAAAATATAAAAAATAAGATTTCATAACAAAATAATAGAATAACAATGGATAATATATATCAGATCTTATAAGAATGCCCAAAGTATTACTCAAAGTACAAGTCATAAACAGA
>NW_022953020.1:0-204 GCF_012274545.1 Fukomys damarensis | reverse complement strand
TTTTTTTTTTTTCTTCTTGGTACTGGGGATTGAACTTGGGTTTGTGCCTGCAAGGCAGGCCACCAAGCTGCTGAGCTAAATCCCTGGCCCAGGTTTGGTTTGTTTTTTGAGAGGGGTTCTCTCCAGGTAATTCAGGCTGGCTTTGAACTCACAGTTATCCTGCTGTGTCAGCCTCCTTTGAGATGCATTACAGGTTTGAACAAC
>NW_022953019.1:0-288 GCF_012274545.1 Fukomys damarensis | reverse complement strand
CAACCTGACTGGCCTAGTGCTTAGAAGGGCCTGTGCACAACTTAATGGTGGCTGCTGCTGTTTCTTATATTTGAAATAGGGCCTTGCTCCTTAGCCCACACTGGCCTCCAACGCTCGATCCTCCTGCCTCAGCCTCTAGAGGGCTGTGGTCACAGGTGAGAGAGGGAGACAGGGAGAGGTGGAGAGGGGGAGAGGGGGAGAGAGGGGCAGAGAGAGGGAGGGACAGAGGGAGAGAGGGAAAGAGAAAGGAAGAGAGGGAGGGAGGGGAAAGAGAGGGAGAGAGGGAGA
>NW_022953018.1:0-339 GCF_012274545.1 Fukomys damarensis | reverse complement strand
TGAATGATAAAATGTGACTTCTTCAATTTAATGTTAGAATGGTGTGGTGTGTGAAGAAATATAGCAAGATACTATTAGTTATATGTTTTTATAACTGTCTAGTCTTTGCAAATTGTTCTAAATACTAAAACAAAAATTTTAATGCTATTGCCATCTAGAAGAAATGAACCTATTAACATGGTAGTTTAAAAAAATCCATAGATAAAACTTATACATTAATATTTACCAAATGACATGGAATATTTTTTAAATTTTCTTTTCAAAATACAAGCTAAGCAGTGATCAAAAGAAACATTAAAATACATACAAATTTAATTTTGTTTTGAAACTAAAACTGTA
>NW_022953017.1:0-220 GCF_012274545.1 Fukomys damarensis | reverse complement strand
GGTTCAGACCTCCCAAATTTAAAGACCCAAGCTAAAAATGGGCATCTGAAATGAACAGACATTTCTCAAACAAAAAAGTAAAAATAGCAAATGTACATGTGAAAAACTATTCAATATCACTGGTCATTCGAGAGATGCATATAATACCACCGAATTCATTAGATGCAGAAAATAACACTGGGATTCCAACTCACCCCAGAAAGAATGGCTGCTATCAAGA
>NW_022953016.1:0-435 GCF_012274545.1 Fukomys damarensis | reverse complement strand
TACCCCAGGTGAGGGACTCTGCCACAGGTAGCCTTTTCTCCCTCAGGTGTCCATGCTTCTGCTAAAATTGATTGTAGGACCCCACATGAATTGTCACTTTACCCTAGGGAAAGAGCCACACATCTGAATGCTGGAGTTCAGGGTTTTTTTTTTTTTTTCCTTACTGGGTATATTGGTACATTGTAGGGTATACAGTACAGTCACATTCCTTGTTGGGATCTTGTACCTTTACATATCATGTCTTGTTCCTCATTTTTCCCCTTTTCCCTGCTCTCGCTTCAGTCCCTACTCCCTTCGCCATTTCCAATTTTTGTATTTGCATTTTCTCATTTTCTCCTGTTTTATTTCCTTCCCCACTTTCTCTCTGCCCTTCACTTCCCACTATCCCTACACCTGAAGACCTTTGCTTCCTATTTCACATTCTCAATTTTCTCA
>NW_022953015.1:0-241 GCF_012274545.1 Fukomys damarensis | reverse complement strand
CTATGGACTGAAACTTCTACAAATTGTGAGCTCAAATAAATCTTTTCTCCTTTAACTTGTGGATATCTGTTATTTTTTCCCATTAATGAGAAATTAATCTGAGAGAGTACCTTTTATGGATTCTTAATTCTTTGCTAAATCAGTCATTTGTGTTTTGTATTGTGTTTAGCTCAGCTTGCCATTAGCTCATGTCTTCTTTAAGCATGCTGAATGTCAGGTAGTAAAGCCACTATGGAAATCA
>NW_022953014.1:0-322 GCF_012274545.1 Fukomys damarensis | reverse complement strand
AACTGACCGGGTATGTCATCCCCTGGGAGAAGAGCTGTGCACTGCCCCTTAATGACTGTGCCCGCTTCTTGTCAGTCTAGGCAGATCCTCTCAAGTGGGACTCTTGGATGTGGAACTGCTTTTCTGAAGCACAGAGAGCAAAGCTTCTGAATGCAGAAGCTGTGGCATAAGAAAATTATTTGCTCTCTTCACTGACAGAATACTTAAAACAGCATCTATCTCATAGAGTTTTTGAATATTATCAATTTTTATTATTCAAAACAGCAATAACAACAATAATCATAATCATCACTGTTACTGTTACTACTCGAATAATTAAATT
>NW_022953013.1:0-491 GCF_012274545.1 Fukomys damarensis | reverse complement strand
CACACACACACACACACACACACAGTCTCTCTCTCTCACGTCTTGAATGTTGAAATGTAATTGCCATCGTCAGTATTAAAGGGAAGGACTAGGTGGGACCTTCATGAGTGATTAGGCCGAGAAGGCTCTGTGCTGCTCAGTGGATTAACCGAGATGGATTAGTGGATGCCCTCGGAGGGAGTGGTGTGGTTCTAAAGGCAGACTCTCCAGTGCGCTGGCCCTCTCGCCCGCGACACCCAGGTGCCTCCAGGCTCTGCAGAGGCCCCACTGCAACAAGGGTATCACCAGCGGTGGCCTCTCTGCCTTGTGTTTCCTTGCCCTCAAAACTTTAAGAAAGAAATTTAGCCGGGCATGGTGGCTCACGCCTGTAATCCCAGCCCTTGGGAGGCTGAGGCAGGAGAATCACTGTGAGTTCGAGACCAGCCTGGACTACATAGTTCCAGTTCAGTCTCAACTACATAGTGAGACCCTGTCTCAAAAAAAAAAAAAAA
>NW_022953012.1:0-226 GCF_012274545.1 Fukomys damarensis | reverse complement strand
GCAGGATTTCCTGCATGAAGTGAAATAAGAGGGAAAAAAAGTATGAGGAAAAGACTAATACAATTTTAATAAGTGATGTTATTATAAAGAACCAACCTAAGCAAAGAAAAATCTAAGGGCAAAATTTATCAGCAAGATAATTACTGCCCAGTCCAGAGGAGCAATTCAAATGTACAAGTTTACAAATTTAAAAATAGTAATCATTATATACATATAATATATATAT
>NW_022953011.1:0-203 GCF_012274545.1 Fukomys damarensis | reverse complement strand
TGAGGGCTGTCTCACTGGCCAGCTAAGTAGTGCCCAATGTTTATGACATGCAGAGAGGTATGAGTTACGACTCTCGCAGCTGTTAAGGGGTTCTAGTTATTCTGTGCGATTCAGCTAATATGGAATACAGGCTCACTGCTGCTTGACTGGCCACTCCAACTTTCTTCCATTTGAAAGCTAGGCCAGGAGCCTTATTATTTACT
>NW_022953010.1:0-608 GCF_012274545.1 Fukomys damarensis | reverse complement strand
GCCATCCAAAAGTGGCCAGATTAATAGAAAGGTGAAATGGTCTTTCAAAGACATAGTTCCAGTGCCAGCTAGGTGACAATAGCTTGCAGGGCTGGGGCAAGGTTATTCAAAGGATATATACACATCTACTCTATGGTACTGTCTCCCAGAGCCAAGATTCATGGGTCCAGGAATTAAGGGGTAGAAGTGTGAATGGTACCACTCACCATTACCCCTAGTGACCCACTAACAAAAAGTTTGTTTCTTGTTCCTGCAACCTTATGTTCTCCTGGCATAAAAGTCTCAGTTCCAGAGGGAGGATGGTTTGTACCAGGAAACACAACAATGATACCACTGAACTGGAAGCTAAGACTTCTTCTTGGTCTTTTTAGTCTCCTCATACTGCTGAGTAAACTAGCTAAAAAGGAAGTGAAGGTGTTGGTAGGGATGACTGATCCAAACTATAATGAGGAAATTGGACTATTACTCCATAATGGAAGAAAGGAGAAATATATCTGGAGCACAGGAGATCCCTTAGGGAACCTCCTAGTATGACCACGTCCTGTTTTAGGGTCAATGGGAAACTACAAAAACCCAGCAGGATGACAAATGGCCCAGAACCTTCAGGA
>NW_022953009.1:0-913 GCF_012274545.1 Fukomys damarensis | reverse complement strand
GGTATGGCTGGGTCAAATGGAACCTCCAGTCCAAGCTCTTTGAGGTATCTCCATATTGATTTCAATGGTGGTTGCACCAGTCTGCACTCCCACCAACAATGGAGAAGGTATCCTTTCTCCCCACAACCCTGCCAACAATTGTTATTGTGTGATTTCTTGATAGCAGCCATTCTTTGTGAGGTGAGGTGGAATCTCAGGGCTGTTTTCATCTACATCTCTCGAATGACCAGTGATGTGGAACATTTTTTCAAATATTTTCTTGCTGCTTTTACTTCTTTATGTCTGTTCATTTCTGATGCCCATTTTTGAATCGGGTCTTTATATTTGGGGGGACTGATTGTTTTGAGTTCTTTATATATCCTTGATAATAGTCCTTTGTCTGAGGAACAGCTGGTAAAAATTTTTTCCCACATTGTAGATTGTCTCTTAGTTCTGCTGATGGTTTCTTTTGAAGTACAGAAACTTTTTAGTAAGATGAGATTCCAGTTGTCGATTCTATCTGCTAGTTCCCGTGCTACTGAGGATTTGTTCATAAAGTCTTTTCCTATACCAATGTCTTCCAGAGTTCTGCCTAACTTACCTTCCAGCAAGTTTAATGTTTCTGTTTTAATATTTCGATCTTTAATCCATTTGGATTTTAATTTAGTGCATGGTGAAAGATAAGGGTCTAATTTTAATCTGTGGCAGGTTGAAATCCAGTTTTTCCCATACCATTTATTAAAGAGGCTATCTTTCCTCCACTGAGGATGGTCAGCTCCTTTGTCAAAGATGAGGTAGCTGAGTACATCTGCATTTTTTTTGTGTGTCTTCCAGTCTGTTCCACTGATCCTCAGGCCTATTTCTTTGCCCATACTATGCTGTTTTTATCACAGTGGCTTTGTAGTATAGTTTCAAATTGGGAATTGTTACACCT
>NW_022953008.1:0-205 GCF_012274545.1 Fukomys damarensis | reverse complement strand
AAGAAACTCGCAAGTTTCTTGGCTTAATTTCTTAGCATGTTAAAGTGTGTTCTGATTTGTTAGGGTACTTTGGACAAAGTACATTCATTTTATTTTTTAAGACTCCAGGGAGATCCTTTGCTATTTCAGCAGTGTTAGAACTCAGCAACAATACTCTTGAATCAGAAAACAAAACTACCTGCACCATGATCATACATTTCACACC
>NW_022953007.1:0-257 GCF_012274545.1 Fukomys damarensis | reverse complement strand
AGAAAAAGGAAAGGTAACCAAGAGGATTCATGTGTACAGGTTCCCTGCCTCATTTCAGATATTATAGAGGTGATGGAAGGACGCAGATGACAGCAGACATGCTGGACAGGCAAGGAAGACGAGGTATCTCCTCTGAGCTCACTGATCCCAGGTCCTGATGCTCACAGGAGCCTTAGGCCAGGCTCTGGAGCAGCTAGATGCCTTGAGTGCCCTTGCTCCCCCACACCTCTGCCCCCACTTGCAGGAGCAGACAGGAG
>NW_022953006.1:0-1207 GCF_012274545.1 Fukomys damarensis | reverse complement strand
CACCATCTTCTAATGGCTCTCCTGTGAGCTACAGTGGTACTACTGTAAGCTGACTTTCCCTCATCAGTAAAAAATAACCACTAGATGGAGTAAAAGAAACCTACTAACTGCACCATTTTTCTTTATGAACCAGAACATGTTCTATTCAGGATGTTCTATTTTCTAAATTTTCTGAGTTTGAGTTTGATTTATGTTGCTATATGATCTTTATTAGACTTATTTCTTTCTCAAGATAACTTAGTGCAAAATAATACATTATTTTGTAGTCTGGGAAGTGAGATTGGTAATGTTGCCAACTTTGATTTGCTTTGGGTATATGTGACCATTAAAGACTAGTACATATATATAAATGCTTTTGAACAGTTAAACATTATGCAAACAGGATTATTGTGCTAGGTTTCAAAGTAAACTCTCACAGAGCTGTGGCTTTGTTAGTGTAGGATCTAACCTTTTTCTCCTAAGTGCTCATTTAGCTAGATTTTTACAAAATTACAGAATTATATATACTTATAGAGAAACTAGAAACTACAGAAAAACAGATTATGAAAACAATTTGTCTAGAATTATTTATTAGATACATGTTATGTGCCAGGCATTCTGCTAAGTATTGGCAGTATATCTGGGAAAGATAATATCCTTGCTTATGTAGTGCTTAGAGTCTGTCTAAGAGACAATGGGCAATGAACACTGGGTGATACTTTATAGTGGAAGAAATGTAAGTGCACATAGGTACAAACCAAAGGTCTCTAACCTGGAATTGGATTTAGGGTTGGGGAAAATGTCTTAGTGGAAATAAACTCTAAGGTGAGATCTGAGGGTTGAATTAGGATTTAACCATAAAGTGAAGAGACTGAAAAATGTGTTGAGCAAAGGAAACACTGTGTACAAAGGTTTGGAAGTGAGAACAAAACACTGACTGTGTTAGGGGAACTGAAAAATAGGTCAAGTGTCCTAAAGGCTGTTCAGAAGGGCAGTAAGGTATGAGAGTAAAGAGGTAAGCAGTCTGAATTTCATTCTAAAGGCAGTGTAGCCACTGAAGGACTTTGAACAGGGGAGAACATGTAGACAGATTTGGATTTTGGGAAATATGACTCTGGCTTGTCTTTGTAATGATTGGCCTCTCTTTTACCATCTCTCCTTACCAGATAGTTACTGAGTTACTTGATTCTCTCCCTTAAATACGTCTATTTCTGTCTACTTCCACTTA
>NW_022953005.1:0-289 GCF_012274545.1 Fukomys damarensis | reverse complement strand
TTAAGTTTTATTTTATTTTTATTGACATGATAATACATATTTATATATTTATATACATTTTTTTGATGTTATGATTATACAATGTATAATCATAAACTCAAAGTAATCAGTAAATCTATCATTTTAAACGTTTATCATTTCATGGGGTTTGAAGCTTCACAATCCTCCCTTCTAGCTATTTAGAAATGTATATTTTTAACTAATCCTATTGTGCATCAGAACATCAGAACTTATTTCTTCTAAATGCAAACTTGTACCCATTACTCAGTTTTTCCTCTCCACAGGCTGT
>NW_022953004.1:0-252 GCF_012274545.1 Fukomys damarensis | reverse complement strand
CCTACAAACAAAAAGGAATACAGTTGTGGTCCACATAAGAGGTGGACTTCACTGGTAAACTCATAGAGATGAACCTCATTTCTCTTTGTAGTACTTCACATTCATGTAATTGACCGCTTTCCATTTAAATGGCTAAGTGGTGAGAGAAGCTGTTTCCCGGGAAAAACTGCACTTGAAACCGCAGAATCTCTCTGCAAACTGCGTTTGTGTTCTAATGTCAAACTGAACCTATCCCCAAGTATACAGAGTACT
>NW_022953003.1:0-1528 GCF_012274545.1 Fukomys damarensis | reverse complement strand
AAAAAAATATGACAAAATGGAAATAAATGGGGAGGGGAGGAGGGGGTGAATGGAGGGCACAGACAAGGGGAAAAAAATGAGAATCAAGACCTGTCATGTAAAGGGAGAAGATCCCAATAATGAATGTAATTGTACTGTATGCCTTAAATGTACCAATAAACTCAATTAATTTTTAAAAAAACATGAAGAAAATAGGTATGGAAAGATCTTATCTCCACCTGATAAAGGCCATTTATGACAAAAACACTTCCAATATTATATTAAATGGAGAAAAACTGAAAGTTGTTCCTCTAAAAACAGTAACAAGACAAAGATGTCCACTATCACCACTCCTGTTCAGTAAAGTACTGGAAACTTCAGCCAGACCAATCAGGCAAGAGAAAGAAATAAAAGTGGCATGTACGGGAAAGAAAAAGGCCATACAATCATTATTCACAAGTACCATGGTCCTTTATATAGAAAACCCAGAATGTTCCACAAAAATAATCCTAGAACCAGTAAACAAATTCAGCAAGGTATCAGGATACAGTATTGGCACACAAGAATCAATAGCATTCCTGTACAAAATACTGAACACACTGAGAAAGTGGAAAATAATATTTTCCAAGAACTGGCCCCTGTGACATACTATACCGCTATGATTTAAATGGTTAAACCATCTGCAACTCTAAGCAGGCAAACATTTGACCAAAAGATAATCACAATCGCCCATTTTTCTTGCCCACGGTTTTCTTCTCTAAGGTGTCTGAAGCGAACCTTATATGTGAAGTAATATTTTGGATAAGCATAATTCGATGGAAAGTGTAAAGACTTTGTAATAAGAAACCATCTGATTTCAAAATTAATTCTTCTATGGAGTATTTCTGAAAGAGGTTGCAAGGAAGAAAGAACCACTGATTCCAGTGAAACAGCAGTGTGTCTGTGTGACTGGAGTTTTAAGAAAGACTCATTTTTAACTAAATACATGAATTTGAATTATTTAGAAAATTAAGGTAACTACTGAAAAATGATTAATTTTTAAAAACTACACTTACTCTAAAACACCCATCATTCTAGAAGGCACAGAGTGGGTGTTTAGTGAAATTTTTCTTTATATATTAAAGCAAGGACAGTATAGCCAATATGATCAGAACACAAAATTCCCAAGACATAATGATTTTAGAATCATGTAGTCTCCTCACTCTTCAGCTACTGTTGCTCAGCAAAAGACTGGTTTCCAGTAGCTTTTTTCCTATAGTTTAATAAGGAGCTCCTTAAGAACTGAATTAAGACTAAAAGAAGCAGTGAATTTTAACTGAAGAAATTGTACCAAACCTACCTTGGCTTAATGGAGCTAGTTCACAAAATTCATAGAACACGAAAGGTTTCAATTGCACACAAATTAAATTTGGAACTCTAAGCTTTAAGATATGTACATATAGTCTATGAAATTCAAAATTCCTATAAAAACACTAAGCAAAACAACACAGAATGCTAAAATACAAATAAAAATGCAGTTTTAATATAATCAATCATCACTAGATTTTTC
>NW_022953002.1:0-305 GCF_012274545.1 Fukomys damarensis | reverse complement strand
TGAAAGAGAGTTTTGCAGGATATATCAGTCTAGGTTGGAGGTTCTTTTCTTTTAGGACTTGGAGTACCTCACTCCAAGCTCTCCTTGACCTAAGGGTTTATGTTGAAAAGTCTGGTGTGATTCTAATTGGCTTTCCTTTGCATGTGATTTGTTTCTTTTCTCTTACTGCTTGTAGTATTTTGTTTTCTGTTGGATTTCTGGGATCTTGATTATTATATGTCTAGGTGTAGAGTTTTTTGATAGTGGCTAGTTGGAGTTCTATATGCCTCACTTATCTGCATGTCTAATTCTTCCCTTCTGTTTGG
>NW_022953001.1:0-358 GCF_012274545.1 Fukomys damarensis | reverse complement strand
TTAATATCACTAAAATTTGAAAAAACTAAAATAAAAACTTTAACCAGCGTTATTTGTAAAAGTAGTACAACATAGTGCTGATAGTTTAAATGCACCATTTGATAACTTTAAGCACTATTCACATCGGGTAGTCATTACCCAGTGAAGACCAAGAAGTCAGAGCCTTCTCATCTGCATAGTCAGTATTTCCACCTAGCCCTTTCCTAGCAGCCGCAGATGAGCTTTATGTTATAGATTAGATCTCTTCATTCCAGAACTTTGTGTAAATTGAATCATATGTTGTCTGTGCTCTGAGGCTTGGGGTATTTTGTTCATTTTTTAAAAAAAATAATCCATATTGTGAGATGTAGCAATAGAT
>NW_022953000.1:0-1123 GCF_012274545.1 Fukomys damarensis | reverse complement strand
CCTTCCAGCAGAGAAGAGGTAGGAGTCCCTGGCCTGACTGTCTTGTGGTTTTTCCACACACTTGGCCTTGGCCTGAGTCAGCAGCCCTCAGAGGTATGAAAGGACAGTAAGACTATCTTTACCATCATCTCTTCTTTCCAATGTGTGATCCAGGGCCGTGGTCCACATCCAGGTGAAGGATGTCAATGAGTTTGCTCCCACCTTCAAAGAGCCAGCCTACAAAGCCATGGTAACAGAGGGCAAGATCTATGACAGCATACTGCAGGTGGAAGCCATAGATGAGGACTGTTCCCCCCAGTACAGCCAGATTTGCAACTATGAAATTGTCACAACGGATGTGCCTTTTGCCATCGACAGAAATGGTGAGTTTCCTGAGAGGATCCCAACAGGACCGAGGAAATCAGCTGCCATTCTGAAATGTATGAGATTCTTGATCTAAGCTTCTGACCCAGAACTCATTTCTGGACTCAAAGAAATATCCCTCATGTGATTAGCAGCCCTGCCAGGTCTGAAATGCCTCTCAGGGAATCTCAAAAACCTATTCACTGAATACAGTCTATGGAACTCAGTGCTACACAGTAGCACTCTCATACAGATACTGAAGAGAGTTTCGTGGTAGAATTTTCCACTTAACATCCAGATGTGAGTGTTTGAATCAAATCATTTGACCATATCTAGACCCCTTTCCTCCATGACAAGTTATAATATGACTCTCTACCACAAAAATCTACCTCTATCTCCCAAAGAAATGCTCCCAGAGCAGATGGGGATTTTGAACCACCTTCCAAACCACAAATGCATTCAGGAAGCTTTAAAGTCCTTATTGGTGTCTTTTTTGAGAATTTCCGCCCTAGTGAGAACCTCAATTCCAGATTGAACTAAACTGAAATCAGTGCTATGGAACCATTTGGATATTTCTCCATCACCATTAATATGGAAATTGTTGTAGTGTAAACTCCACAACCACAGTCCAAATCAACTTAACCCATTTTTACTACAATTTTCAAAACTTTATTTATAATGAAAGGGTAATGTTTGTCAGATGTATTTTTAAATTATTAGTATTAATGTATGGGTGTCTGTATATTATCTCTATTTTTTTCTCTCATTGAGTTTTTTGGTA
>NW_022952999.1:824-3469 GCF_012274545.1 Fukomys damarensis | reverse complement strand
AAACTGCAGTTTTCCCCGTGAAACATCTTCTTTCACCGCTTAGCCCTTTGAAACCAAAGCGGTCACTTTCCTGAATTTGAAGTACTCCACAGAGAAAGGTGCTGCAACCCTGTGACTTTACCAGTGAAGCCCACATCTTATACGAAGTACAAAGGTATTGCCTTTTGCTTGTAGGTCTCTGCCTGGCAGAGATTGAAACACTGTTGTGAGGCGCTGGTATTAGAAAAGCCCTTAAGGCCGAAGAGATTGCCTAGCTGCTCTGAGTGCACACAAACCTCCAGAAATCTGTATCCTTGCAGAAAGGTTCAGTTTGAGGTTTGAACACAAACGCACTCGGCAGAGTGCTTCTGCAGTTTAAACTGCGTTTTTAACTGGGAAACAGCTTCTCTTGCCACTTAGCCCTTTTAAAACAAAGCGGTTCATTTTCTGAAGGTGAAGTACTCCACAGAGAAAGGTGCTGCAACACTGTGACTTTACTAGTGAAGTCCACATCTTGTATGGAGTACAAGTGTATTCCTTTTTGTTTGTAGGTTTCTGTCTGGCAGAGCTTGAAACCCTGATGTGAGGGGCTTCTACAAGAAAAGGTCTTACGGCCTAAGAAAGTGTGAAGCAGGTCTGAGTGCGCACAAGCCTCCAGAACTATGTAGAGTTGGAGACAGGTACAGTTTGAGGTTAGAACACAAACACACTCTGCAGATTGCTTCTGAAGTTTAAACTGCAGTTTTCCCTGGAAACATCTTTTTTCACAGCTTAGCCCTTTGAAACCAAAGCGGTTAGTTTCCTGAATTTGAAGTACTCCACAGAGAGAGGTGCTGCAACTCTGTGACTTTACCAGTGAAGTCCACATCTTATACGAAGTACTAATGTATTGCTTTTTGTTTGTAGGTCTCTGGCTGGCAGAGATTGAAACACTGTTGTGAGCCGCTTGTATTAGAAAAGCCCTTAAGGCCTAAGAGAGTGCAAAGCTGCTCTGAGTGCACACAAACCTCCAGAAATCTGTATCCTTGCAGAAAGGTTCGGTTTGAGGTTTGAACACAAATGCACTCGGCAGAGTGTTTCTGCATTTTAAACTGCGTTTTTAACTGGGAAACAGCTTCTCTTGCCACTTAGCCCTTTTAAAACAAAGTGGTTCATTTTCTGAAGGTGAAGTACTCCACAGAGATCTGTGACTTTACTAGTGAAGTCCACATCTTATACGAAGTACTAATGTATTCCTTTTTGTTTATAGGTCTCTGTCTGGCAGAGCTTGAAACCCTGATGTGAGGGGCTTCTACAAGAAAAGGTCTTACGGCCTAAGAAATTGTGAAGTAGGTCTGAGTGTGCACAAGACTCCAGAACTATGTAGAGTTGGAGACAGGTACAGTTTGAGGTTAGAACACAAACACACTCTGCAGAATGCTTCTGAAGTTTAAACTGCAGTTTTCCCTGGGAAACATCTTTTTTCACTGCTTAGCCCTTTGAAACCAAAGCGGTTAGTTTCCTGAATTTGAAGTACTTCACAGAGAAATGTGCTGCAACTCTGTGAATTTACCAGTGAAGTCCACATCTTATACGAAGTACTAATGTATTCCTTTTTGTTTGTAGGTCTCTGCCTGGCAGAGATTGAAACACTGTTGTGAGGGGCTTCCACCACAAATGACTTTAAGTCATAAGAGGGTGCCTAGCAGCTCTGAGCGAACACAAGCCTGCAGAACTCTGTATATTGGTTACAGGTTCAGTGTGAGGTTAGAGCAGAAATGCACTCTGTAGAGTGTTTCTGCAGTTTAAACTGCAGTTTCCCCGGGAAACTGCTTCTTTCGATACTTAGCCCTTGGAAACCGTAACCAATAATTTTCTGAATGTGAAGTACTCCACAGAGAAAGGGGCTGCAACTCTGTGACATTACTAGTGAAGTCCACATCTTATATGGAGTACAACTGTATTTCTTTTTGTTTGTAGGTCTCTGCCTGGCAGAGATTGAAACACTGTTGTGAGGCGCTTGTACCAGAAAAGCCCTTAAGGCCTAAGAGAGTGCCTAGCTGATCTGAGTGCACAGAAACTTCCAGAGCTCTGTGAACTTTGAGATAGGTTCAATTTTATGTTAGTATACTAACACACTCTGCAGAGCGTTTCTGCAATTTAAAGTGCAGCTTTCCCCTGGAAAAAGCTTCTTTCACTGCTTAGCGCTTTGAAACAAAAGCTGTGAGTTTCCTGAATGTGAAGTACTCCACAGAGAAAAGTCCTGCAACTCTGTGAGTTTACCAGTGAAGTCCACATCTTATAATGAGTAAAACTTATTGCTTTTTTGTTTTTAGGTCTCTGCCTGGTAGAGATTGAAACACGGTTGTGAGGCCCTTGTTAAAGAAAAGGCCTTAAGGCCCAGAGAGTGCCTAGCAGCTCTGAGTGCACACAAGCCTCCAGAACTATGTTTACTTGGAGATAGATTCAGTTTAAGGTTAGAACACAAATGCACTCTGCATAGTGCTTCTGTAGTTTAAACTGCGGTTTTCCTCGTGAAACATCTTCTTTCGCCTCTTAGCCCTTTGAAACCAACGCGGTTAGTTTCCTGAATGGGAAGTACTTCACATAGAAATGTGCTTCAACCCTGTCCGTTTTCCAGGGAAGTCCAGATCTTATATGCAGTACAACTGTGTTTATTTTTTTTT
>NW_022952999.1:0-807 GCF_012274545.1 Fukomys damarensis | reverse complement strand
TAGCTGGTCTGAGTGCACACAAGCCTTTAGAAATCTGCATATATGAGATTGTTTGAAGTAGAGGTAGGAACACAAACGCACTCTACAGAGTGCTTCTGTGGTATGAACTGCAGTTTTTCCCAGGAAACAGCTTCTTTCCCAGCTTAGCCCTTTGAAACCAAAGTAGTGTGTTTCCTGAATATGAAGTATTGCACAGAGAAAGGTGCTGATACTCTGTGAGTTTACCAGTTAAGTCCACATCTTAAATGGAGTACAACTGTATTCCCTTTTGTTAGTACGTCTCTGCCTGGCAGAGACAGAAAGAGTGTTGTGATGCACTTCTACCAGAAAAGCCCTTAAGCCCTAAGAGAGTCCCTAACTGCTATGAGTGCACACAAACCTCCAGAAATCTGTATCCTTGCAGAAAGGTTCAGTTTGAGGTTTGAACACAAATGCACTTGGCAGAGTGCTTCTGATGATTAACCTGCATTTTTAACTGGGAAACAGCTTCTCTTGCCACTTAGCCCTTTTAAAACAAAGCGGTTAGTTTTCTGAAGGTGAAGTACTCAACAGAGAAAGGTGCTGCAAATCTGTGACTTTACCAGTGAAGTCCGCATCTTATATGGAGTACAAGTGTATTCCTTTTTGTTTGTAGGTCTCTGTCTGGCAGAGCTTGAAACCCTGCTGTGAGGGGCTTCTACAAGAAAACGTCTTACGGCGTAAGAGAGTGTGAAGCAGGTCTGAGTGCGCACAAGCCTCCAGAATTCTGTATAGTTGGACATAGGTACAGTTTGAGGTTAGAACACAAACACACTCTGCAGAGTGCTT
>NW_022952998.1:0-208 GCF_012274545.1 Fukomys damarensis | reverse complement strand
GAAAAGACATTACAAAAGAGACTCGCTACATCCAGATAATTTTACTTGGCTTTTTTTTTTTTTTCGACTTTCAAAGACAGATAACTGTTCTTTTATATTTGCTGTTTTAGGAAGGGAATTTTTCCATATCATTTTATGGTGATGACATAAACTCAAGGAAGGTAATTTATATAGTAGATCAACTTCACTTATTAGCCCAGATGCAAAC
>NW_022952997.1:0-231 GCF_012274545.1 Fukomys damarensis | reverse complement strand
TAATTTTTTTCAAAAACATCCTCTTTGGACAGACATTGCAGATGGACATTTGGACTTACTCTGCAAAACTAAGGGGAAAGAGATGACAAATATTCAGTTATGTGACTCAGAAAGTATATAAATATTAGAACATAGAAATGAATTAAAATGCTTGTATCTATCTTTCTGGTAATTAATTCTAATTTTCATAATATACATTTACCTAACATTTAAATTTTCCACAATAGCAAC
>NW_022952996.1:0-248 GCF_012274545.1 Fukomys damarensis | reverse complement strand
AATCACTTATTATAGTGAAGATGGGAAGGTAAAATTGCAGTTACTCTGGAAAAGAGTTTTGCCGTTTTTGAAAATAAAAGTAAATGTGCAAATATCATATGTCTTATAAAACGGATTTTCAGCACTTATCCCGGAGAAATGAGAGTGTTCACACAAAAACTTGCCTGCAAATGTTAATAATTGTCCCCCAACCCTGGCCCAAATTAGAAATAGCTCAGATATCCTGCAACAGATATATATGGTTAAAA
>NW_022952995.1:0-267 GCF_012274545.1 Fukomys damarensis | reverse complement strand
TTAATGGCAATGTGCCTTTTACTGTAATAACTTTAACTTAAACATTCACTCTCTCTATTTCTATCACAACTGATACGTTTTCAGGTGTTTTGTGTATCTGTATACCTGGAAGTGGAATTTCTAGGTCTTATGGTAACTCTTAAATTTGACTTTTTCAAGAATTGCCAGGGGCCAGAGATTTAGCTCAGTGGCACCGCAGCTGCTTCACAAGCACAAGGTCCTGAGTTCAATCCCAGGTACAAAAAAAAAAAAAAAAAAAAAAAAAAA
>NW_022952994.1:0-200 GCF_012274545.1 Fukomys damarensis | reverse complement strand
GAGAGTCATCTGGAACTGAAGTAAGGAGTTTGGGTACATGTGTGCAAACATTAAGTCACTGGAGACAAGCTCTTTTCTTCTGAAACCCTGAGAACATACAACCTTAGGACAGGCAACTCTTCCCCAAAGGGCAACCTTAGCAGAGTAAATCAACTTCAGAAAATCAGTTAGCAATGTTCCCCAGAGCTTGGATAATGAAT
>NW_022952993.1:0-215 GCF_012274545.1 Fukomys damarensis | reverse complement strand
GAAGAAAAATTTGCCAGGAAAAAGTACATGGGTCTCTGTAGTGCAGGGTCCAGGATTGTTACGATGATGATGAGGCTGTTTCCAATTAGTACGACCAAGTAAATGATGGTGAACACCCCAGACAGAAAGCCCTGGAGCTCTGGAAGGTCCAAAAACCCCAGCAGGACAAAGTGCCTCACCGTGGAAACATTGCCTCCTGCACTTAACCCTTCAGG
>NW_022952992.1:0-213 GCF_012274545.1 Fukomys damarensis | reverse complement strand
TTTGTCTCTGGGTCCAAGCACATGTGTTCCTGTGTCCAGGGAGATCCATCTCTGTGCTCGAGGGTACTACACAGTGTTTGCCTGATTAACTTCCTGTTTCCTGAATGTTTCAACCTAAACATTACCTCTCCTAAAATACTTTTCCCAACCCCAAAGGTACACAGCACTTTTCACTCTGCATTGTTTTATTTTTTAATTTTTTTCAAAACAAGA
>NW_022952991.1:0-262 GCF_012274545.1 Fukomys damarensis | reverse complement strand
GAGTGAGGTAGCATTAAGGGATTGGAGGAATCTGTGACATCACTAGGCGGGGCTTGTGACATCACTGGCTACTCAGAGGTAGCAGTATCAAGTTACTCTTTTGGCGGGAAAAGAGGCATGATGGGAGGAAGGCTATCCCTTGGTAGGAGAAGCCATATTTAACGTGGTGGCTGCTATTCCATGTGGCAGCCATCTTAAGGGGCAGGGCATTATGGGAAGGAGGCTACTGCTTTATGTAGCAGCCATCTTTGAAGCAAGGGAA
>NW_022952990.1:0-1981 GCF_012274545.1 Fukomys damarensis | reverse complement strand
AAAAAAAAACACATTAGAGACCAATTCAAATATTTTAGATAAACTACTGTCATCTTTGTTTTAGGATAGTTGATCTAAATATCTAAATAATCTGCTTTTTCTGTTTGAGGATCTCTTGGACATTAATGACTGAAGTCTGATAATCTTTGAAAGAAAAATTAGTAAGATGAGGAAGGCCAATGCATTGGTAGCCTCTTTAGAAAGCTAATAATTTGAAAAGTACTTTGAA
This sequence comes from Fukomys damarensis, assembly GCF_012274545.1. Lineage (NCBI taxonomy): Eukaryota > Metazoa > Chordata > Mammalia > Rodentia > Bathyergidae > Fukomys > Fukomys damarensis. The sequence goes on along the minus strand of NW_022952990.1, from coordinate 1,752 downwards.
AATACTGGGTAGGGAATATATTATATAAATGTAATCATTTGGATATTATTAATATTTTGAGAAATTTAGAAATGTTATATAATAGAGTAAGACTACTTCACATGTGTTTTATTTGGGTGTTGCTTAAATATAATTATTAAAAAGTTACAGGGAAAGATATTGAAATTAATTTAACAAAATATTCAGAAAAGAATATCTGTACCACAAACACTTTAAGTAATAAAAGTAAGCGTTCTCTTCTAGTAATGTTTCATGGTTCTAGAAAGTTCTCTAGGAATCTGCTAGATTCCAAAATCATTCAAAAGTCCTTGTAGGAAGAGAGACAACCCACTGACAATGTGACATCAGAATTTTTTTTCCTTACTATAAGAGAATGAGGTCTGGATCAGTCAACGTCTCCTTGCTCTAAGGAAATACTTAAGTCAGACAACTTATAAGGAACAAAATTTTATATGGCTCACAATTTTGGAGGTTTAAATCCATGGGCAACTGGCTCCATTGCTTCAGGCCCTTGGTGAGGCAGCACATTAGTGAGGAGTGCTTGGTTAGGTAAGGCTGGTCACCTCACGGTTGCCAGGAAACAAAGAAAGAGACAGGAAAAGGCTAGTGACCCAATATACCCTTAAAGTTGGTGCCCTTAATGACCTAACTTCCTTTCACTAAGTCCTATGGCATAAAGGTTCAACACCTCCCAAATGTCATAGCATTTAATACCCACCCTTCAACACACAAGCTTTTGGGAGATATTTGAGACGCAAGCTCTATTTACATGTAGATTTAATTAAATATAACGGGCACTACTAGTGTTTTCATGTTTTCTTTGAAGACCTATGGACACTGTTGGGATCATTAATACCATTCTTCATGTAAATGTAATTAATAAATATTTCCTCATCAAAGTTTGAAGGCAAATATAACATTCTCAAATTATGCTTTCTCTAAACTACTGAAGAATTAAAACTCCCCTTCTAAGGTAGACTTAAGAGCTTTAATCCTGGCCACCAGGAGCTAGTGGAACATCATTATAATTACTGGACTTTTTGACACACAGAATTGGACAATTTGGAGAAATGTATGGAAGAAATTGGGTAGAATTGCAAAATCATGTTACAGTAAAATGTGTCACCATAGTAAAAGGGCTATTTTGGCTTGTGTTTCATGTCTCAGAAACTAGATTAGAAAGACTTAAGCTTGATAAAATGGAAACAATATCATTTTGTATTTCATGAAAATGAAAAGTGCATTTGTGTGGATGCATCTGCCCAGTACTCTAAAAGTGACTTTCTCATGTATGATTTATTAATATAATCCCCAAACAACCCATATAAATGAAAATATTGCCTAATAGCCAATAATAATAATACTAACACCCACCAATTTCATATATGAAACCAAAATACTAAATCTGGCACTTAATGCACACTTAGAATGTATTATCTTGCTTCAAATTTAATCTCAGAACAATATCGTGGAGGAGGTAGATAGGGACTCCTATTTACAGAAAACAGAGACTAAGAAAAATCACATAATTTGTCTGCGACCTATTGAATGGAATGAAATGTCATAATTCAGATGCAGTTCTTTGTAAAATCAACATCTGTGCTTTTCATTTTACAGCATGTTCTTGCATAATTACCTGAGATGCCAATAGAAAGGGGCACATTTTCTGTATGATAAGTTGAGGCTTCTTGCTAAAATACAGAAATCAGTGTGCTTGCCTGGAATCTCACTCCCACGGCATGATTTTTTTCC
>NW_022952989.1:0-380 GCF_012274545.1 Fukomys damarensis | reverse complement strand
TTAGACAGGAAAAATAAACTTTAGTGGTCTAGTCACAGAATGGTGACCACAATAAATACCTGGCATGTTTAAGGCCTTGGGTTCAAATCCTAGCTCTGACTTCTCTATTTTTAACCACAAAATTGACAAGTATGTCAGGTAGTGGGTTTGTTAATCAGCTGAGATGATCATTCTACATTGTAAACATGTGAAAACATCACTTTGCATTCTGCAAATATATACAATTATTTGTCAAATAAAAATAAAATGTAAGAAGGCGCAGACTGGCTCTTAACTAGTATGTTTGCAACAATTTCACTTTGTTTAGCGACTACTACGATGATTCCAACTGGACTTCTAAGCATAATGAATTTTATCCATGAAAATGCTGTCTGGTTAGA
>NW_022952988.1:0-224 GCF_012274545.1 Fukomys damarensis | reverse complement strand
AACTGTACTGTATCCCTAAATGTACCAATAAACTCAATAAAAAAAATAAAAATAAAAAAAAAAATTAAAACAAAGAACATACAAATGAATCTGAATGAAATAATACATAAATGGATGACAGTGTAGAATATGAATAAATGATTCAACAAGGAGAGAGAGATAGCTTTTGAAGAAGAAGCAAGCAGAAATCCTGGAAATGTGAAGTACAATAAGTCAAACAGGAA
>NW_022952987.1:0-234 GCF_012274545.1 Fukomys damarensis | reverse complement strand
ATTTATTTATTATTATTTTTTTTTTTTGAGACAGGTTCTCACTATGTATTTGAGACTGAGCTAGAACTCACTTTGTAGCCCAGACTGGTGTCAAACTCGCAGTGATCCTCCTGCCTCGGCCTCCCGAATGCTGGGATTACAGGCCTGTGCCACCACACCTTAGTTCTTTTAGAGATCTCAAAAGCTGGCTTCTTTTTCCCTTTGGAATATGATAATTTGGAAACATTTTCATGA
>NW_022952986.1:0-387 GCF_012274545.1 Fukomys damarensis | reverse complement strand
TCGAACTCGGGTCCTTGCGCTTGTGAGGCAGGCCACCGAACCGCTGAGCTAAATCCCTGGCCCAATAAAATGTTTTTAAAAAGGACTGATTTTCATGGATGTGGGATTGCTTTGGAACAGTCAAAGAGCTAGATGGTTTCCTAAAGAACAGAGATACTGAGTTGCTTTCTGCCACCAGATTGGTTTGACAAAAATCCTACCATCACTGCTTTCCAGTTACATGACCTTCACCAGTGCTTTTCCTGGTTTTTCTATCCTCATTTCTCAGTTCTAAAATGGAATAATGAGGGTGTCTGCCACCTAGTGTTGTCACTAAGAGGTCTAGCTAGCATGTTTTTTCCTACTCACGATTTTCTTTTGCTTCAAAAAGCAGAACAGGCAAATACA
>NW_022952985.1:0-265 GCF_012274545.1 Fukomys damarensis | reverse complement strand
TTGGTGGCTCCAGATGTCCTGATGCTTAAGCAAGCCAAATCCTAAACTCAGTAAATGAACAGAAAGTAACAATCTGTTGGCAGAAACAACAGTCAGGTTTTGGAAAAATGATCCTATCTTCCTTTTACCTGGAAAAAAAACTGCATGCGAGAGGGAATCTATAGAAAGCATCTCTAGCTCAGCTTGAACAACTTCAAATTAAAACTTTAATCCTCTATTTTTTTCATCTGTTGAATTGTTCTTTGCTTTATACTGCCATCCATTA
>NW_022952984.1:0-803 GCF_012274545.1 Fukomys damarensis | reverse complement strand
ATTTGGGAGGCTGAGGCAGGAGAATCACTGAGAATTTGAGGCCAGCCTGGGCTACATAGTGAGTTCAAAACCAGCCTGAACTTCATAATGAGACCCTGTTAGATGGTGGAGGGGGTGAAGGGAGAGCAGGGGTGTGGGAAAATAATGAAAACCCAGATCTGTCATGTTAGGGTATAAGATCCCAATGATGAGTGTAACTGTACAGTATACTTGAAAAATACCAATAAACTCAATAAGATAAAAAAAATGAGACCCTGTCTCATGAGAAACCCTGTCTGCTTATACCAAATTATCTGTATTCCTGTTGGTATCCAAGAAGTTTGACGTTACCAGCGAAAGTCATACCAATGATCTGATTGACCTAAGTTTAAATCCATGATAACAAATTACAGTTATGCACTCAAACCTTATATTCTACTACACTTAATCTGGCCACTTTTCAATTCTCAGGCATCTATTTCACATGCAGTACCCTCTTATCTCATGTTAGTATCTACTAATACATTCTCAAATTCAATGGATGCTTCACTTCCACAGAAAATTAAAGTTATCATACTCTCTTATCTCCATGCATCCTATCTATAATCTATCTGCATATTTAGACATCTATTATATTGTCAAATAAGAAACAAATTTAATATAGATAGTGGGAGACTTTGTTCAAAAAAATTATTGTGATATTAGTAACTCAGTCTTCACTGTTGATGCTTTCTTTTCCAGGCAATTTCCAACTATTAGGAATTGTTTTTTCTACTCTATCTAATGGTTCTTTCTGTAATCTCATCCATTCTCAAGGTTTTAAA
>NW_022952983.1:0-476 GCF_012274545.1 Fukomys damarensis | reverse complement strand
CTCACTCCAAGACTCTCTCCTGGATCTTGGTGTGCTATTTGCTATCTCTGGCAAGGAGGGTGGACTGCATGGCGAGTCTCGACTCATTTCCCCAATAGTTGTAATCTGAAGGGACGGCAGGCTGATGAACTCAACAACCATACCGTTGCAGGGGGTTGGCCTCAAGCTGGGGTTCGTTTGATCCCATGGCAGCATCAGTCACACCCAAAAGCTCAGCAGGAGACAACCATGAATGTCCTGCGTCTCATCTCTCGGCTGGCTGGCTAGAGACTGTTGTGCTTCACGAGATATGGTATGAGCGAGGGCTCCTTCAGCTTCTGAACCATGCTAGGGCTTTTGAGGGAGGCAGGTAGGGTGAAGGAAGACTGAGATATCAGGAACCCGTGGTTCTCCTGGAGGCCTTTTGCCTGCTCAGTCCCTGGGGGTCTCAATGAATGGCAATGCGCTGCTCACTTTTCAACAGGGTTATGTCCCCA
>NW_022952982.1:0-314 GCF_012274545.1 Fukomys damarensis | reverse complement strand
CACAGTTGTAGCACCTTTTTCTGTGGAGTACTTCACATTCAGCAAACTATCCGCTTTGGTTTCAATGGGCTAGGTTGTGAAATAAGCTGTTTACCAGGGAAAACTGCAGTTTAAAGTTCAGAAGCACTCTGAAAAGTGCGTTTGTGTTCTAACATTAAAGTGAACCTATCACCAAGGATACAGACTTCTCGAGTCTCGTGTGCACTCAGAGTTGCTAAGCACTCTCCTAGGCCTTAGAATCTTTTCTACAAAAGAGCCTCAAAACAGTGTTTCAATCTCTGCCAGGCAATGAACTACAAACAAAAAGAAATAAA
>NW_022952981.1:0-217 GCF_012274545.1 Fukomys damarensis | reverse complement strand
ATTTCCTAGGAGCATTTAATTTGCAATATCTTTGCACATACAGTCTTGTATATATATCTAGAATAGGTTCATAAAGTGAAAAGGATAGTGCAAAGTATCAAGAGTTCTGAAAGCAACTTTAAATCTTTGTATCAATTTTACCTTCAAACAATTACTTCCAAACTTTCAGCTGAACTTAATGGAAAATATACATTTTTTGTGGTGTGTGTGTGTGTTC
>NW_022952980.1:0-1186 GCF_012274545.1 Fukomys damarensis | reverse complement strand
GGGTGGATCCTTGTGTGAGCAGGTCTTCGGGTATTGTGGGTATATACTTGGGGGATATTTGTGGGAACCAATGTTTCTTGTTCTCCAATTTTTTAAATGCACTTTTCCCATTGTGATCTTCCTTGAAGTCCTCACTAGAGCTTAAGCTGATGCTAGCACTTTCTCTGAATCTCCAGAACCATAAGCTGAACTATTCCCTTTCCTCAAAAGCAACCTGCATCGGGTATTTCATTACAGCAATGGAAAATGGACTATTACACGACCTTAACAGGTCTCATTCCATTCCCAGAGATGGAGAAGCTATACTGAAATATTACTTTGAATTTCTGGATGACCTATTTTCCATTTAATTTATTTGATGCATTCATCCTCGCATGCCAAGGGAATGTTTTACAGCTTAAAGACCTTGAGGGAAAATGTGGAAAGAGCAGCACAGGCTTTTACAATTGTTGAGATTCATCCATCCTCAAAGGACAGGTTAAATAACATCATAGCTTAAGAAGTAAAAAAAATTCTGGAAATAGGTAATAAAAATTTTGCACTGAGATTTTCTGTTTTACAGGCCTGAGTTGAGATTTTCTCATTTGGATTTATAGTAGCAAATGATTGCTCCAATTAATGAGGAAAAGTCTATGTTAGATTTTGCCTGAATTTTATTTCTAGATGATCCATGACAAAATATTATGACAGAGTTAAGCACATAATTATGACACAATTAGAGGGACTACAATTAAATCCTGTGAGCTATGAAGGAAAAATAGACCTTTTTAAGTACCTCACGAACCATAGGCTTAAAAATCTCAAGTGCCATATAAGAAATCCTGCTTTGAAGCTAAAATCTCTTCTCTCTTTATAGACTACAGTACAGATGCCTCCGTCTTGATCTTTGACCACAAATATCATAGATTATTACACAAGGGCACATATTAAGGCCATTTATCTATCTTGTCCAGTTAGTATTTGAGACTGCACAAAATAAATGATCCAAGCTCCCACTTTGTAAAATTTATTTTATTGATATAACTTTGTTTTTCCAAGTAAATTACTTTTAAACAAAGCGTGTATCCCCAAAAGTACACAAATCACGAATGCAGAATTTAATGAACGCATCTCTATGTCTATATAGTCTATAGACAATAGACTATCCAAGAAATTAAACAAATTGAATAATCCCATGTCATACACT
>NW_022952979.1:0-550 GCF_012274545.1 Fukomys damarensis | reverse complement strand
TTTTTTTGTTTGTTTGTTTTTTAAAATAAAGAATGGAAAGAAATTCATTATAGCTAAGACAGCCAAAAGTTAGGTTATTCCTTGCCTTGAAACCACTTCTATAGAAAATATGAAAAAAAGCTTTTTAAATTATATTTCTGTTGAACAGATATTGTGAATGCAGTAGTATTTCTTTGGTTTTGCAGTTTTATCTGTTATGTAACTTCTGCCTCAAAGATTTCTACACTTCTGAACAATAAGTAGTTTCTTAATTGGGTATTTTGTTTTACATGTCTAGAATACATTGAAACATATAATTTACCTAGTATTCCTTGTCATATTAGTGAAAATCAGACAATCACTGATTTTGTGAAAGTCAATTGCAACAGGACAACACCTAAAGAACTCATAAATGAAAGGGAGTGTGTAGTCTTGTTACATAGTTCTATTTGTAATGTGACTCAATCTGGTATTTTAGAAAGGCCCGAAAAGGAAATAAATTGTGAGGTTTCTGCTGAAACTATGATACACTTTTTAGTAAGAGTACCATAAAACCTAAAGCACTAAAAAA
>NW_022952978.1:0-205 GCF_012274545.1 Fukomys damarensis | reverse complement strand
TGACTCAAGAGCCTCCAGGTGGACCTGCAGTGCTCAAGCTACCCACTCTCAAGTGCTGCCCTGCACCACGCAGACTCCCTGGTCCGCCAGGCTTGAGCCTTTCCCTTCCGCTCCACTGGTAAGGATTTCTCAGGAAGCTATGGCATGGATTGAGGAAAACAACACTGAACAACAGAATCAGTAATGATGGATTCTGAGCCACCCG
>NW_022952977.1:0-339 GCF_012274545.1 Fukomys damarensis | reverse complement strand
TAAAGATTAAGTTCTATTTGTGAAAAAATGAAATGAGTAGCAATGCATTCAACATAAACACACGATAAAGGAGTAGTTTGATGGATAATACGTCTGAGTCTTGATCTCATATTCATGCATCACAATATCTAAATCTACTTCAAGATATACATAGGTATGGAAATGACATTTGAAATAAAATAAAAAGTCAGTCAAAAGGCGTAACAAATTATAAGAAGTAAGCTATTTTGTTGAAATCTTGTGTAACATTTATTATAATGATTGTTATACTCCAAGCATACAATGGTAAAAATTATTTTTAAAAAACGTAAGTTGCTTTTTGAAAACATATATTTCAAT
>NW_022952976.1:0-239 GCF_012274545.1 Fukomys damarensis | reverse complement strand
TTTGTCAAGTGATTGTGACAATTCTGGTTGCCTTGATGTAAGTATTTAACAAAAGATTCTGGAAATAAAACTAATGATATTTTGGAAGCAGATATGGATGCTCCTCACACTCTCACTCCTCACTACCTCCTTAGGAGGCAAATGTGAATGTGAACTATGCTTGGTTGGCAGTAGCCAGGCATTTGAAATGAGAACTATTTTAAGGGGCATCTCATGATTCTAATATATTCCTCCCTCTT
>NW_022952975.1:0-203 GCF_012274545.1 Fukomys damarensis | reverse complement strand
ACCCTCTCTTTTCTTTTCAGCTTCTCTGCAGGTGTGTGTGTGTGTGTGTGTGTGTGTGTGTGCGCAAGAGAGAGGCGGGTAGACAGAAGAAAAGGAAGGGAAAGGAAGGGGAAGAAAAGGAGAAAGAAATAGGTAATAGGAAAGGATAAGAAGAGAGAGGAGAAAAACTAAAAAACATAAAAGCAATCCCCACCAACTGGGAT
>NW_022952974.1:0-250 GCF_012274545.1 Fukomys damarensis | reverse complement strand
ACAAGAATTAATTTCAGGCATGATTGTAGTAGTGGGTTCGAGGGAAAGGATGACAAGGAATTCTTTTATTGTCAGGACAAATGGCCAAGAATATAGAAATCTTAAGTTGATGTTTTCTAAGGTTGCATGTAAATTTTGGAGAGCCTGTTTGTAAGAGAAAAATGTTGGTAAATAAGACTGCTATCAGCTCCTTGCATTGGGTTTTCACTTTTAGTAGTAGTCAAAAAGTGATTACAAGCGGTATTTAGAT
>NW_022952973.1:0-1101 GCF_012274545.1 Fukomys damarensis | reverse complement strand
CCTTGCAGCAGTTTGAATAAGCATTAAAAACTATTACTAATGTTGACTCACAACTAATTCAGAGAGTTTCACCTGGAATTACTAATTTAGTAACTTCCATTCCTGGAGGTCATTTACCTACACAGACAACACTAAATGTGAGCTTGTGAAACAGAAGTATTTAAAGCCTCGATTCCTACCCATATTTTAAATACTGATAAATAGATTTGTATAAATTATCCAATCAGTAAAAATAGTTTCCCTCTCATTGCTGTAAAGACAGTGAAAATCTTGATATGACACAGTCAGTGACCACCCTAAGGAAGAGTAAGAACAAACTTCTGGATACTTCACCTGCTGCTACTCCTTAGAACTTGATTTGTGTTTACTTTTGAGGTAGTAAGTGACTAAAAAAGGGTATTGGTGTACGTATGTATATTTGTATTTACTTATTTTTAAAATGTGTGTGTGTGTGGTACTGGGGATTGAATCCAGGACCTTCTCACTGAATTGCATTCCTCTCATCAATTTATTTTTTATTTTGAGACATGATCTAATTTGCTCAGGCTACACTCAGAATGTAACCCTTCTGTCTCAGCCTCATGGAATTCTGGGATTACAAGTGTGCACTGTCATGCCTGGCTGAAAAAAAAAGTGGTCTTTGCTAAACCACAATGGCATTTTAGTTGAGCCTACACATACCTAATAGGTAGTTAAAACCAGAACAAAACTTGAACTTTTTGTAATATTTTGGGTCAAATCCTTCTGTGGTCATCATCTAGGCATGTTTGCCATTTGGGGATGGTATGTCTAAAATAAAACTGATTAGCCTTAAATTTACATAACCTGTCTCACACCACATCAAGGTTGAAAACACCAAGACAAGAGATTTGCAGGAACATTCAGCTACACCCAGAAGTCACAGCTGCCCTTAGACCTGCAGTTACCCTGAGCACTTTCCCCATTGAACTCAATGGAGGAGAGTGCAAAATGGGCAGTTACTCCTCAGAGCAAGGAGCTGTAACTCTGCCAGTTTACCAGTAAAGTCCACTTCTTAAAGGGGGCATTTATATTTGGTGCATATATGTTTATGATTGTCATTTCTTCCTCTTGAATTGTTCC
>NW_022952972.1:0-1890 GCF_012274545.1 Fukomys damarensis | reverse complement strand
CTCTAGACATTGCTAAATTTGATTACATGTGAAAAACTGAAAATTCACCTAGATTAATCTCCTTGGTTAATTTTATCTGTGACAGGAAATCCTCTTCCACTCTCTCTGGCCATGATCTCTGACAGAATTCTGATTTTGCTTTATTTTAAATGCTGTTGATATATTATTGATGTAGCTTTCAGTCATGCTGAACAAACCTTAAAATGCCTAGAAAATCCAAACACACCTATTTGGACAGTTGATGGGTCCCTTTTCCACTAAGCTAATACTTAAAAACCAGGAATCAAAGAGCATCAATGAAAAGATAAGCCCTTTACTTAAGAGGAAATAAAACACTTTAAAATTATGTTCTGGTGTATGTTGTTTGGAATTTCGATAATGTGAGGAGGTGGATATAAATTCAGAAAACAAGTATAGAAGTGTATAGCAAGAGGATTAATGAGACTATACAATATCAATTATTGGCCAGCAGGAAACAGATAAGAAACTCAAAGTTGCCAGTGACTCATGACACACCGAGCCAATTCTTCTGATGATCCTCCAGATTGATGCCACTCCTTAACACCTAATACATAATTAATTCTGCACAGACATTCATTTGAATTCATTATGACAAGGGCTCTATAATTTCTCCAGAATTCAGAAGTAAATCAAACATATTTGTTGTGAATTCCCATGGACATGGTCATATCTTTGAAACTCAGACTTTAAGAGCCGTGGCTGCTCTATTGTACTACAATGAAAGACAATGCACATAGAACAAGTTCATCTGAAAATTCACTAGCATTTTTGTCCCCATTTCCCCCTTTACTCTTTTGTGTCACTTGGAATGATTCGTTTTCTTATTGCAACTCTTAATTTGGTTGCTTATAGAGGAAAATGGCTAGATTAGAACAAAAGAAGTTTCCATATATGAAAAGACTTCGGCGACCTCATTTGATAGGCATGATATTCTGACACTAAACAGACCTGCGAATGGCGGCTGAGTTACCTCCAGAAGAAGGGTCCTTGTGAAAGGATCACAAGTCTTTCTATCACAAATATATGGCTCTTCTACCCACTTCAGGCAGCTTCAAAGATACCTTCCAAGTCCAATGATTACCTAACTCAGTGAATTCCTCTGGTGACCAACCTCCAGCCCTCCAGGAAAGCATGACCAGTGGCAATCTTTGCACAGTACCGGGCCCATCCGTAGTGAGTCTGAGATAGTTGGTTTGCATATTAGGTTAGATGTACATGGATCTGAATCTCCCACACCTGACTGGAAGTAGATTCACTACAATATTAATTTAGGAAATATAAGCCATCGTGTGGGGAAGAGAAAAGGTTTTAGAGTCCAAATTACGAAAGTTCCAACCCCTCAGAAGGAGCTTGTTTTGTGCACAGCTATTCCAACTCTTCACACATATAATATCCAATAATATTTGAGTACAGCATATGGGCATAAAAGTGATTGAAAAACATCAACTGAGCTAAACAATGTGGGACTAATAAAATATTACCTCCTTTCCATTCTCTTTTTGGTTTGTGTACAAACGATAGCACTCAGGCATTTCAATATTATTCCTGATGGACAAGAAGGAAAGATGCAAATGGTTCATAACATCTGCATTGCCTATTCTAGAATTACTGATTTCAATACATTTAGGATTCCATGTACAGAAGGAAGGAAAAATCCTCGCTATTCTACAATTTCAGTGAAAAAAGTTTCAGTGAACAGAGTGATAACGGGAAGAGTTCCTGTAATTCCTCCTGTTCTTTTAATACCAATATGTGATCAGACCATCACTTGTGCAAATGTTACTGTAGCAACAGCATTCCGAGTCGAGCTTGGTAGACGTCAAGCTGGCTGAGGGTGTGGCTCAAGTCGTAAGAAGTCCAATGCCTGAA
>NW_022952971.1:0-219 GCF_012274545.1 Fukomys damarensis | reverse complement strand
TTTGGCCTCAGGCAGTTATAGCAAGTCTCAGAGCTATCATATTATTTCTTTCTTTCTTTCTTTCTTTCTTTGTACCTGGGATTGAATTCGGGACCTTGCGCTTGCAAGGAAGGCGGCAGAACCACTGACTGAGCTAAATCCCTGGCCCACCATCATATTCTTTGATTTCTCTTTCTTTTCACCACTAATGTACCTGATACTGACATTATTGCAAACAGC
>NW_022952970.1:0-298 GCF_012274545.1 Fukomys damarensis | reverse complement strand
TAGGGAGGTTTTGGGCCCCATCCAAGGTGGTTGAGGCCTATTTAGCATATAATCACTGCTGTTCATCCTTAAGGGAAGTATATGGGTGTACTAATTCCTCTTTTTTGAATTCTGGCCTTCAGCACATAGGCTTCAGTTGTCTTCTGTATTGACTCCCTGGACGGATTCTTTCTAACTGTTTTACATTCAACTAACTTAGTTGTCTACAACAATAATGTGGTACTATTTGTTCATTTGCATTATTTTCTGAAAAAATCAGTTGTCATCCTTATTTTTCTTCTTCTGTGTAGAATGTTAA
>NW_022952969.1:0-307 GCF_012274545.1 Fukomys damarensis | reverse complement strand
TTGTATTTCAAAGTCTCTATCCATACTTATGGAAGGGGCTTCTTGTATATGTCACTACAAATATAAAGAGTAGTCAACATTTTTATATTTTATTTGATTTGACATTTTATTTATTTGTTTGTTTGTTTTTGAGACAGGGTCTCTCTATGTAGTCCAGGCTGGCCTTGAATTTGAGATAATCCTCCTGCCTCAGCCTCTCAAGTACTCGGATCATAGGTGTGTGCCACCGTACCTGGCGAAGAAAATAAATATTTTTCTAATTCCATAAAATCATGTTTATATGTTTGATGTATTATACACTTTTGTG
>NW_022952968.1:0-241 GCF_012274545.1 Fukomys damarensis | reverse complement strand
TTGTTGGTGAGAGTGCAGACTGGTGCAACCACTGTGGAAATCAATATGGAGATACCTCAAGGAACTAGGACCACAAATTCCATTTGACCCAGCTATCCCTCTGCTGGGTATCTTTCCAAAAGAATTAAAAGAATCATACCACAGTGATATAGGCACACCCATGTTTAGAGCAGCACAGTTTGTAATAGCTAAAACTTGGAAACATCCCATTTGCCCATCAGTTGGAGAATGGATAAAGAAG
>NW_022952967.1:0-200 GCF_012274545.1 Fukomys damarensis | reverse complement strand
CTCTGCTATATTTTTATGTCACATGTTCCTATGTTGGGGCAAATCTAACACAGGAACATCTGCGGATAACTTGGAAATGACCCTTGAGGACTATAGTTTATAAACCAAGAGCTTTCTAAGCCATGGCTCTTTCTAAGCCAAGCCCAGTTGGTTTCCCAGACCTTACTAGATCGATTCCTGACCTTTATAAACTACTCAGA
>NW_022952966.1:0-577 GCF_012274545.1 Fukomys damarensis | reverse complement strand
AAAAACTAGTCTTAGAAACTAACAGTAACACAGTTTGTAGGCTAGAAAATCTATTTGTTGTAGTAATGTCACCTACCAAAGACATTCAAGAAGTTTTGGTATGGTGGAAAATGTATAAAAGGTAAAATTTAACAAAAAACATTCATTTAAATTCAGAAGTTAAACAAGACTTGAACCTTACAGGATGGGGACAGTTTCAGTATTAGATTAAGAGCTGGATGAAATTATTTGTGTGGCCCTCTTGTACACTAAATTCTATGTACAGTCACAGATACATGTTTCAGTCAATGGGCTGTATAATAGTATCCACCTAAGAGTGCCATAAGGTCACCCATCTCTAAAACCTGACATCAGTTTATAAGCTTCATAGAGTTATTGGATGTCTAACTCTGTCATTTTGTATATGAGGAAACTGTTTGCTCTGGCCTCACATCACCACATTGATAGTGTCTCAAGTTGCTGGTGTGATTTACCCAAGGATATAAAACCATATGCAGTTAAAATGCTAGAACCATAGACCAGATCTCCCGATACTAACCTGAGTGTAATTTTGCATGTTACCTTATGGTCCCTTGAG
>NW_022952965.1:0-1362 GCF_012274545.1 Fukomys damarensis | reverse complement strand
TGATCAAACAGGCTGGAGACTTAGAGAAATTGAGTTTACTGAATCATAATGTATCAATAAGCTAATAAAGCCTGTCTAATTTATAATGGATAAGAAACTTGTGTCACTGTTAACTTAGCTCACATCATGGTTAAAATTGTTCCTTTAATGAGAAAAGACAGAGCTGGAAACAGTTTAAAACATGGACTTCAAAAGCATGAAGGATGTGTGGTAGGCAGGATTTGTAAAGTACAGTATAAAGATTTAGTGATAGAAGTTACACTAGAATTGGGTAAAAATGCTATCCTTGATGACAAAAAAGAAAAATGCTAGAAAATCCATCGCATAAGGAAAAATAGTCAGAATCTGAAACATTTTTAAGTATCTTGGTAAGTAACCTATCAACATTTTAAAGAACATGTAAGCAAATTATTTATTAATTTGTATACCTCAATTTTTGTTTCGGTGCTAGGGATCAAACCCAGGACTTAGGCATGCAGGGCATGTGTTCTACTACGGAGCTATATCCCTTGCCCTCATAACTTTCCAATAGAATTATTCTGAACAAGTACATGAACGAAACGAAACATTTTCCATGTTACTTTCCTATGTGTATAACTTAGCCTGTTTTTAAAACTTCAAAAATTTCTTACAATAAACCTCTCTATTCCCTCAGTAATCGTGTAGAAGCATGGACAAGAGATGTTGCTTTTTTACTCAGGCAAGAAGGCAGGCCTATGACTAGCCTTATCTTGGATAAGAATAAAGAGAGAGTGATGGAAGAGGACTGGAAGAATGTAGACACAACAATTAATTGGTTAAGAACAGAAGGAATTAATCACACGAAACCATTTGTTCTGTATTTGGGTTTGAATTTGCCACACCCTTACCCTTCACCGTCCTCAGGAGAGAACTTTGGATCTTCAACATTCCGCACATCTCTCTATTGGCTTGAAAAAGTAAGTACGTTCTGTGTGCTCAAAAGTAGACGTTGATGTTGTATGTGTAGTTTATTGGTATGACCTCATTAAATTATCACTTTAAAGAAAAACTGAAAAGTGTGCATATAAACTGGACCAATAACTCGTTTGACTAAGAAAACAACAGGAGCAAGTAAAAATAGAAGGGAAAAATATAGAAACAAAGCATTTTTACATGGGAGGGATGGGCTAAAATAAAATTTTTAAAACTAGGAGCAATTTTATAAAAATGTGTAAAACTTAGCAGGCTGCTTCTGAGTTGAATATATCTGTGTATCATGTATCTATGAAAAGAGAAATTCAAAGGTATTCTCTTGGTAGTGTGGCAGTTATAAATGAAAACAAATAGTAAAACTAATATTGTTAAATATACTATAATGAAACCACTAGAAACACTGAGGAC
>NW_022952964.1:0-447 GCF_012274545.1 Fukomys damarensis | reverse complement strand
CCCTGAACTCCACCATTCAGATGTGTGGCTCTTTCACTCGGGGCAAATGACCATTCATGTGGGGTCCTACAATCAATTTAAGCAGAAGCAGGGCCACCTGAGGAGGATAAGGCTACCTGTGGCTGAGTCCCTCGCCTGGGATATACTGTACTGCTCAGGTTGGTCATAGGATCTGCAGAAGGGCCTGCTAAAAAGATGAAGCTTCAATAAAGCCCAATGACGCTGCCTGGTTACCCCTACCACTTCGTGACACAGAAGGCTCCAACTAGTAGCGCAGTCCTATTATTCAGCCATTCAACAAGGACCCAACCCTTCGACCAAGTTTGTGAAAGTGTGTACGGAGATTTCACTGCATGTCCCAGACCAGGGGAGCACACCTGGGGAAACTGAAGGAATATCAAACACAATTAGATCCTAGACTAAGTCCAACACTTTCTTTTCTTAAAT
>NW_022952963.1:0-2081 GCF_012274545.1 Fukomys damarensis | reverse complement strand
GGCACACCAGGTCCAAGCACTCCCTCCAGCCCGCGAAGGGCCCATACCTGGACTCTGACTGCTCCTTCCCACTGACGGCTGGAGCGTGTTTAAGAGTGTCCTTCGTCAGGATGCCTTGCTTACCCAGGGATTCATTCTGATGGTGAAAGCAGTCAGGATAAATGCTTGCTTCTTTCCATCCAGAGCCACCAGTGAGGAATTTGTTTCGTACCATCACCACGAACTCATAATTTAAACAACCTGGAGGCGCCCTGTCCCGTCTCGGTGCTCCACGATGCTCTGCCTGGCCTTCGCCTGCCAAGTCCTCTTCCCGGGCTTCACCGGAGCCTCTTTCCAAAGTACTTCCTATCCTCCCTGCCACGAGAGCTCTTGCCTCGGAGCACTTTCCGCATCGCAGCCCGTGTCTCAGACATCTCTGGGCACTCGCCTGTCCCCTGACCCCCACAAAACCTCCTACTTGCTCGGTGCCACAAAGAGATGACGAGGGAAGTTTGGGGAAGCTTGGCATACATTTTGCTCTCAGTCACATGTGCTAGCCCACAGCACAGACCTGCAGGCGAGACTTTAAACCTCGGGCCCTGGCATGATCAAACCTGCCAGTGTCCAGGCCCCACCTCAGGCCGATGGAATGATCATTTCTGAAATTGACCCCAAGGCATCTGCATGTTTTAAGATTTCCAGATGTCTCATGCGAGTATTAAGGGTACATATTAACTTAAATTATGTCTGTGACATAAAAATGCTTAACTAGGAAGACCCTGAGCCATCTTGCTTCTTTTGCTAGGAAATGTGTAGCTCTTTCAGGTCTACACTAGGCCCAATCCAGTTTCGACCAGGCCTCTCGTACAGCACTCCGGGCGGATTCCCCACGCACCACTCTGCAAAGGTCAGTTCTCACGAGACACATAAGTTCTCAAGAAACAGTAAATCAACCAAATGCTCCAATACAATGAGAAATAATGGTCACGAAACTCTGAAAAAAAAAAAAAAACAACCAAAAAGTATTACCTTGCATTTAAAGTTGTGGCTGAAATATTCATATGAGAAAGGTTTGAAGTTTGCTGAGTTTTGTCTATCTAAGAAGCAGACCTTTCTCCTTTGAATAGCCGAACTGAATAACAGTTTATCTCAAGACCAAATGTCTCGAAATCCTTTTCTCTAACAGAGCAGCTCTGGCACCATTGCCCCAGCCATGACGGAAATGCCTGGCTAGGGGCTCCCCACACCCACACTGAGCCAGGAGGACCGGACGTGGGTGCCATGTGTGGCATCAGCTCCCTTCCGAGCTCCTGAGGTTCCCCTGCCCCAGTGCATCAGGTGAAGTCAGGTGAGGAGATGAAGGAGGCAGCAGGGAACCGCCCCACCTCAGCACCACACAGGGCGTGGGGCTTTTTCAGCCTCCCCAAGCTGGCTCTCTGCCTGTGAAGGCACAGATTATAGAAATCCGTGGAGTCACACATCCTCTCCTGACCTCACAGCTGGGTTTCGGGGACGCAGTGGCAGCTGCCTTGCTGTGAGGAGAACACGGAGGACAGCCGATCCTTGGTGCCACTTCTGAGGGGCAGGGGGTCCCCACAGGGCTCACACTGAAAATGGGCAAAAATATGCTCTTTCCATACTGGCTTGTGGTTAAACCACTCAAAAAGATATATTTTGGACGACTGTGCTGTGAACTTTTGGGAAACAGGTATTTTGTGCCCTTATTTCAGCTATTCTGAAACTCGAGGGAGTCTCAAGCTGTAAGGATTTCCTCCCGTCTAGCGCTTGTCTTCCCCAACACATCACTGATTTTCTTTTGGAAATTACATTTTTAAAATGATTACTGTTTTCTGTGAGCTTAAGTTCCTGCTTCCTGAGGACAGGAAACAGTCCCACCTGTACCTCCCCACTTCTTTGTTTTGCAAGGTCTCTCTATGTAGTGCAGGGTGGCTTTGAACTCATTACGAGCTTTGAACTCACAGCGACCCTCTTGCCTCAGCCTCTTGAGTCCTGGGATTACAGGCACCACGGTCCCATGCTTCCTTCCATAACTGCTGGGTCTCCCAAAAGTGTATGTGTGTGTGTGTGTGTGTGTGTGTGTG
>NW_022952962.1:0-267 GCF_012274545.1 Fukomys damarensis | reverse complement strand
TTTCAAGTGGGTTTTCATCTACTGGGTAGGCGATTGGAACTTTTTTGTCAATTCCATTTCTTTAATATCCTGGGCATTCATGACATCCAATTCTTTCTTCCTGGGACTTCATGTCTTCTCTCATGGTAACATTTAATCAAAATTTTAATCCGTTTCTCTTAGAGAACCTCTAATGCTTTCTTCCATATAGCTCTCTATCACCTCTCTATTTTCTTGGGACATTTTTCTACTATCATTTTTCTATATCCTGATTGATCGATTTTGTGA
>NW_022952961.1:0-223 GCF_012274545.1 Fukomys damarensis | reverse complement strand
AGTTTTGGTGAGGATGGATGTGAGTAAACATGTAAAACAGTGCCTGGACCACAGTGAGTTTAGGCTTACTGTGTTCTCAGTATCTTGATTGTTACAAAACATACGTACATAAAAAGCAGGGAGTAATCACACCCTTTGAGGTGGCAGCCTGGAGAACAGCTGAAGTGTATCTTTTGAGGGTTTCTCAAAGGTCCTTTGTCTGCCACACTCTTCTCTTCCCCAA
>NW_022952960.1:0-212 GCF_012274545.1 Fukomys damarensis | reverse complement strand
AAAAAATGCTTAAATGCAAGATAAAATAAAATTTAAAATGAAAGTTAATTATTGTTATTGCTGACCTATTTCCTCTTTCAAAAACTTCTGAAAACACCCCTCCACAAGTATGTAAACTTCTGTTTGCTCTCTACTCTACTAATAGGTTGTAGTTCATAATTTTTGTTTTGTTATTGTCATTTTATATTTTTCTATTAAGACTGGAAAAAAAA
>NW_022952959.1:0-420 GCF_012274545.1 Fukomys damarensis | reverse complement strand
CAAAAACACTTCATGAATCAACTAACTATATTTCACAAAACTCAAAATTTCTGAAATATTTAATTTATAACACAATTTTTAATCAACACATTCCTAGTTGAATAAGTAATAAAAGACTGAACAAATGGACTGTATAGATGTGATTAAGCTACATTTTCACATTAATTATGGCATTAACAAGCTTTAATACCTGCACACTTACTAAGCATTAATATTTTAAATTATGAAGTCTTATAGTTAACTGTAGGTAACAGAACACTCCATACGCAACTTTCACTTGTTAAAAATAGATAAAAGTGAAAATCGAAAGTATGACCGCAGGGATGTTAGGGCAGGCGGCCAAGGTCCCCATTCGTAAAGCCTCCATTGCCTCCATCAGAAGGAAGCACTGCACCGGTGTCAGGCTCACCCTGAGACCCC
>NW_022952958.1:0-208 GCF_012274545.1 Fukomys damarensis | reverse complement strand
TCATTATACCAGAAGACACATTACTAACCTAGGCTTTTCAAATATTTAGATTTTTATAAGTCCATGTTTGCAGTACTTGATGACTACATTCATTGTGCGGATTTGGTATACATACATAACACAATTCTTTTTACAGTCCCGTTCTTAGTCTCCCACCCTCTCCCTTCTTGGTTCTTTTCTCATTTGTGGAAGATTTATCTCCCTGTTT
>NW_022952957.1:0-386 GCF_012274545.1 Fukomys damarensis | reverse complement strand
CGACTCTTCAGGGCTTTCACTGTTTGTATGACCCATTTCCCCTTGACAGTTAGGGAAGGATGGGGCAGTTATAAAACCACTGCTGATGAGTATCCCCTATGCAGGGTAAGTGGTTACAGGGTAAGTTTGATACATGCTGTCAATTCATGTGCAAAAAAGGTTGTCAACAGGGACTCAACCCAAAGCTTTATACAGTTGTACACAGTTGTTCACAGGGCGACTGTCCCCACCTCCCCACGAGGTAGCAGCAACTCAACACTCACCTCTTCCACAGTGGATGAATGAACAAACACAACACGGTCCATCCATGCAATAGAATATTACTCAGCCATGAAAATGAAGGAAGAACTGACACATGTTGTATTGTGGAAACATGATGCTAAGTG
>NW_022952956.1:0-200 GCF_012274545.1 Fukomys damarensis | reverse complement strand
TAGCCATGGCACAATAACACACCCATCACACTAGTGAGTAGACGTGTGTACCGAGATTTCACTACATATTCCAGGACAGGGGAGCACACCTGAAAAAACTTAAGGCATCTCAAAATCAATTAGATCCCAGGCCAAGCACACTTTCTTTTCTTACACTGCCATTTAAACCGCACTTTCAAAAGACGTTGAAGAATGATGAG
>NW_022952955.1:0-234 GCF_012274545.1 Fukomys damarensis | reverse complement strand
GCAATTAGACAAGAGAAAGAAATTAAAGCAATAAAGATAGGAAATTAAGAAGTTAAACTGTCACTATTTGCTGATGATATGATACTCTGTATTGAAGATCCAAAAAATTCAATCAACAGACTTCTAGACTTAATTGACACTTTCAGCAGAGTAGCTGGATACAAGATCAATAATCAAAAAATCAATAGCCTTCTTGTGCACAAATAAGAGACTCACTGAAAGAGAAATTAGGGA
>NW_022952954.1:0-925 GCF_012274545.1 Fukomys damarensis | reverse complement strand
AAGTGATTTGGCTAAGGTCACATAGCTATGAGGTGTGGAACTAAAACCCAGAGCCGCTTCCTGAGCGTTTGAACACTGTACCACACTACTTTCTTGCTCCTTGGTATCTAAGAGCTTACTAAATGTGGTAGATTCCTGGAGAGCTAAGAATTTCTGTGCTACCAATGACTTTCCATAATATTCAGCTTGTGTTGTAGACAAAAATGTACTTTCTCCTCTGCCATGGCTATCACTTTTCAATGGACACCATCTACTTCCTTTTTCCATTAATGAACATCTGTTTCACAGCATCTAGGTGACCTGGTTAGAATACTGCAACTTGAGAGAGGTGGGTGGTGTTACAGTGAATTCAAGCCAAGGCAAACCTTAAAACCCAGCAGCTCTAAGGCTCTCTAACACAGTGCACAATTTTGTTTGGTGGACCAGTTTCGATTCAGCCATCCAAGTAACTTGTCACTGCCTGGTTTACATAAGAGTGTACTGTTTGTAATCGTGCATGTGCATAAAACTAAGTTTCTTTCCACCCTTGTATTCCAGGCCAAATGATTCCATGGACATAACTCAACAGTACTGTATATGGAAACAATTCTATTTGCTTTCCTATCACACATTTTCTATGTAAAAAGGGATTCTTTTCTATTTTTAAAAAGTAGCAGAAGGTATTATTTTTTACCTTAGTGAAGATAATTTATTAACTGTCATCTTTGAAGTAGTTAACTGTTGGGAATTCATTTTCATAAAACTTGTGTTTGTAATGTTGGTTAGCCCTGCTCTGTGGACACACACAGAGTAGGTGAGTTTTAGTTTTAAGTGGGGTTGAAATGCAACTGGTTAGATACAAAAACTGTGCCCTCTCAGTTAGAAATCATCTTTACGTTCATTCTTGTCTCTGAACACATCTGTCTGTGTTCAGTTGCTGAAATCC
>NW_022952953.1:0-275 GCF_012274545.1 Fukomys damarensis | reverse complement strand
CCTCAGAGCACAGACCATTTTAGTCTCTTCAAGAGCCACTGTAGAAAAATCAACTAGGAAAAAAAATTAAGAGATAAAGTTAACAAAGCATGTGCTTCTTGAAGAGAATTGCAGTCTTTTTCTCTTATTAACAATTGATTCAATATTTAAATAAGGAATTAAATGTGTTTTATTTATCTATCTTTATAAATTTTGATAGAAAGTTGGAAAGCTTAAGATCAGTTCATTTGTTTAAATTTTTGTTTAACTAATGGAGGTTTTCAAATTTTATTTGA
>NW_022952952.1:0-219 GCF_012274545.1 Fukomys damarensis | reverse complement strand
AGGAACATTACATGATAAGGAAATATGAGCCAACAAAGGCAGTTTTACTGATATTTTTGAGCACTTAACGTGTGCCAGGCAGTAGGTTAAGTGTTTACATTCCTGGCTTATTTAAATGTCACAAGAAACTTGTAAGTCATTATTATAGCTCACTGGAAAAAAGTCAACTCACCAAAGACAAAATTGAGGACTAAGAGGTTAAGTGACTTACCCGAAGCC
>NW_022952951.1:0-399 GCF_012274545.1 Fukomys damarensis | reverse complement strand
GGCAGGAGGATCGCTGTGAGTTCGAGACCAGCCTGGGCTACATAGTGAGTTCCAGGTCAGTCCTGTCTCAAACCCCCACAAGAATGAAACATATACCACATTTTATCATACCTTATGTATATAAATTACTGTTCAAAGGAGATGGAATAATAAAGTCCTAGAATGCAAAGATACACACTAGAAATGCCCTTGGAGGAAGTATTCAAATAAAAAAGGAATCAAATCCAGGACAATACAGCAGGAATACAGCACTATGGGTGACTTGTCCAATTCAAGACCAGGTATATTTTTAAGGGGCTAAATGTGAGTGCAACTCCAGACCTAAAAATATATACTGAGCCCAAGAG
The DNA here is from genome assembly GCF_012274545.1 of Fukomys damarensis. NCBI lineage: Eukaryota > Metazoa > Chordata > Mammalia > Rodentia > Bathyergidae > Fukomys > Fukomys damarensis. Next base: position 52 of record NW_022952951.1, on the reverse strand, counting down.
AGTTGCTTAGGTATATGCTTACTGTGCATGGGGCCCTGGGTCGACCCTCAGT
>NW_022952950.1:0-1154 GCF_012274545.1 Fukomys damarensis | reverse complement strand
GTGACATCCATGAGGAGGAATTCTGTGAAGATGGTGAGGTTGTCCATGTCTGCCCACCTGCAGCAGAGTCAGAGGTTAGAGTGAAAATTTGATGTTACTGGGAATGTAAACCACTCAAGAGGAATAAAATGTGGCTTTCAATTAGGATAATGGTATAGAGTAAATGGATACAGTTATCTTGAAATACGGTGAATGCACATTGGTCATTTCTAATTCCTTTCCCAAACTGCTGATACATGTTCTATTGGTGTGTGCAGTCACCAAATGTGACAATTAATCGCTAAAGTGCTCAGAGTGCATCCAGCAATCTTTTAGCTCTCGGTGTATTTAAGTGGTTTGTAGTTCTGCAGAACACCTCGGGTCATTTCTCCATTGGCTGTCCCCGACCTGCTCTGTGAGAGCTTCTGTAACCACACCCGGTGTAGCAAATCCCACACTGCTCCTCATTCTCTAGGTCGAGGGTGGAGAACGACTGAGATGTGTCCTTCTGAGGCTGATGCTCTCCTCATTTTCCCCTAACCAATCTCATGTGTGATCCTGGTCGTGTCGAGAAACTCTTTGCCCTAAAGACACCTGGCTGGTCAAGCTGCACCATTCTCTCCCTTCAGATGCTTTTCCAGACCGTTGTCTGAGCCCTTTCTGTCCGCTTTGCACCAGCATCTATGCAATATCTCATTTCATGGAAGAAGCAAAAGTTCTGTTTCATATGGTCAATGTATAGGGTGTTCCCATCTTATACAGAGAGAAAGGAAGAAAAGAAGTAAGGAAGGAAGAAAGAAAGAAAGAAAAAAAGGAAAGAAAGATAGAAAGAAACTTATTAAAGAACTTTCCCTAGGTGCAGCCTTCTCCTAGGAAAGGATTCTAATATTTAATAAAAGTCCATCTTCTACTCACAAATTCCCTCTACTTGCTTTCAGTTTTTTGGCAAAACCTCATTGTTCTTAAACAATTATTCTAAATTTACTTTATTTACCTGTGCATTACAATCACAAATGATCGGTTCACAAATTATCTTTTCAGTGTACAAATTAGTAATAAGAACAGGTCTAATCTCACTACTGTTTTATTTTCATTGGCAAAAAGCTGATTGAGGGATTATAGTATTGTAAATATTATTACCCGGAGCATTAATAATTTATAGTTAATTGCTTTTT
>NW_022952949.1:0-242 GCF_012274545.1 Fukomys damarensis | reverse complement strand
ACAACATGAAAGAGAGCCTGGAATACCAGAGTTGCCTGGATCACACAGACTCTGCTATTTCAGATGATGCGAAACTCAGCAGTGCTCACACACGCAGATCTGAGACAAGCAGATATACTCAGCTGTGGCTTTAGAACCCAGCTCCACTTACCATCTGTCTGTTAGCACCCTGAAACTTGCTGAAAGAACAACATCTCAGAACTGAGAATTCTGTCTTCTTTTCCAAGCACCCTGTGCTTTCC
>NW_022952948.1:0-1123 GCF_012274545.1 Fukomys damarensis | reverse complement strand
AATATAAAAGCACCCTACCTACTGAAATGTCTGGATGAGAAAAGAGATATACTTCAGTGGGCAGAAAGCAGCCTACCATGGGCCACCTGCAGAGTCCTGCATTTCAGCCCCAGCATGGAAGAGAGAGAAAGAAAAGAAAAAAACAAAAAGAAAGAGACTAAGAGAGAGAAGGAGAAAACCTAACAGGAATTAATGGATTAAATCATATTTAATACACAAATTTTTATAGCATTAAAATGATTACCCACTTATTTTACTGTTAGCATCAGTTGGAGAAGTTTGTACTGATCTCTTGCTAAATAAGTTTTTCAGTTCATTTAACTTAAAATTCAAATAATCAGCTTTTACCAATTATTTCTGTTTTGTATTTTCTGACAATGGACCTAAACACCTAAAAGGACAATTCCTCAAATGGATAGCATGTAGAATCGCTCTTCCCCCTCTACATAGCTATGGAGCCAAAACCTGAACCACAGAGTGGGGCAGCGTGGTGGCCTCGAGTCCTACACTTAACCTCAACGATTACCTCACACTAGCTCCAAAACGTAACAGTTGCAAATACAGACATTTCAATAGATAAGGGAAAATTTGAACAAAGCATGTGAAAAATGATTTTTCTTAATAATATCAATCATTGTATGCAAATACATGCAGAATGCACTTTTATGTATTTATTTGTGTTTGGACATTCATGGTGTTTTCCGTTTTGAAATGGGATTAATATGATAATACAGTATGATGAATACGATAATGCTGCTATCACTAATTGTCTACAGAATTTTGAGTGGAAGTAGATCATTTTTCTTTTTTTTTTTTCTTTATTGGTATATTTTAGCTATACAATACAGTTACATTCATCATTGGGATCTTGTGTCTTTACGTGACATTGACAGGTCTTGGTTCTTATTTTTCCCAATTCCCTGGTCTCCACTCACACCCTCCACCTTTCCCTGTTTACAAAGACTTTGTCCATTTTTTTCCTTTTCTTTTATTTTTTTTCTGTTCCTTTCATAACTTACCCCTACTCCCCCACTTCCCCTATAACTTTAGACTTTTTTCTTTTTACACAATATCAATTATACATTTTGATTCTTATTTACACTTTTAGTTTATCACACCAGAG
>NW_022952947.1:0-461 GCF_012274545.1 Fukomys damarensis | reverse complement strand
GTCAGTGACATTAGAGCCTGGTTTGTTCACCTGTAACCTGGCACTGTCATTAAGAGACCATCTGATCTCTTTCAAAATACTCATTGTAATAAGCTGTTTGTTCACTTTTTATCTATAACCAGGCCTTGAGCAACACAGAAATATGTGGATATTTATGAATAAAGAAGAGTTGAAAGATTATAACCTTAGAATTTTCTCAGGCCTCTTTCCTGTCAGGGTTACGAATTTTGTCTTATTCTTTAGTTTATGATCTAATAAACTTAACGTCCCTGTCTCAGACCTCTGCAGCCTCATTCATTATAGCCCTGTTACTTTCTTCTATAACTTTTTCAAACTTACTGTATCAGATTAAGGGTCCTATGTTGTATTCTGTTTTAGAGAATTTATTGTTAAACTCTCCCAAATGCCAATCCAACTGTCCTTTATATAGCTCCTAATTTTTGATGGCTAGATAGGGATAG
>NW_022952946.1:0-239 GCF_012274545.1 Fukomys damarensis | reverse complement strand
AATACGTATTATGTTCATCACTATTTCTAAGTCCAGAAAAAGGTAGAAAATATAACTTGACAACACACTTGTCTCAGCTCAACCTGAAAGATCATAAGGAAGAGATGAAGGAAGAAAAAAAAAAGGGAGGAAGGGAATGGTTGGAGGACTGGAAGGATCATAAAGCTCTGAGGTGATTTGACTATAATTCCAAAAAGATTTACAAAGTGAGAGCAAATACAACTAAGTGAAGATCCAAC
>NW_022952945.1:0-254 GCF_012274545.1 Fukomys damarensis | reverse complement strand
AGGGGCTAGAGCACCTGGAGGTAAAGGCTTGTCCACATACAGCTCGTCCGTATCAGGGTATCATTCTGTCCCACCATTTGTAGTAAGTGTCCTTTCAGAAACGTAGCTGTGGTAGCAAAGTTATTTCTCAAGGGAGCAGCCATCATTTATTCGCTGAATTTAATTATAAGCCATTGCTGGGGCAGCCTCACGTGTGCCTGGTCTTACCAAACAATCACGGCAATCCTGTTGTTTCTCTGAGCAAAATAACAACT
>NW_022952944.1:0-292 GCF_012274545.1 Fukomys damarensis | reverse complement strand
TATTGAGGTTATTGGACTTATAATCAGATTATCAGATTATCATAAAAATCAGATTATCTATTACAAAAATAATTTGTGACTGAGTGTAGGACAAATTACTTGGGGCGAGACTGGTTCTAGACTTATGCAAAGTTATTCCAGCCCCCTGGCATAGTGTGAAAGGTAGATTTTGAGATAGCTTTCTAATAATATTTTTCCTTTGCATAATAGCAGTATTATGTACACACACATATTTGAATCGTTAAATAAAATTAGAAAAGAGAGGTTGTACTGGCTATTTAACAAAGCCCCC
>NW_022952943.1:0-205 GCF_012274545.1 Fukomys damarensis | reverse complement strand
ACTCCTTGTTCTGGTACAGATAAAATTAACAACTACTTCCTGTAGACAAAATTTATGATACTCTGTTCTCATATGATTCATAAGACACTGTCCTCTTTCAAGGTAGTTGCAAAACTATCTGCCCCTGTCCTATTCCACTAAGCTCACTTGCCACATCACTAGAAAAACCACCTCCTTTGACAGTGTATAAAAGCTGAAACTTCTC
>NW_022952942.1:0-506 GCF_012274545.1 Fukomys damarensis | reverse complement strand
TCAGCATATCATGGCTAATAAGTGGCATGTCTCAATTTTAATCTACCTTCACTGTATATCTTTGATGGTACTTTGTTCAGTGATCAGCAAGTAGCAGTTTTTCACATGATATCAAGTTATAGAAGTCAAGATCCTGAGCAAAAGAAAAATTTAAAAAATGATGAAAACTATCCTATAGATGAATAAGAGAATTTTGTGAAATGAGGGAAAGATCAGAATTTCTCTGATTCTGATTCTCTTTCTACATTCACTTATCTCTAGGACAATAAGTTTGGATAACATAAGATATATGAACATTCATTAGAAGAAAAATTAAACTTCAGAAAAATCACAGTATACTGACTCTGTGCATGTATTTGGGTACTGGTAATCTTCTAAACCCCCCCTTTTTTCCCCTCATTGAGTTTATTGGTACATTTTAGGTATACAGTATAGATACATTTATTATTGGGATCTTGTACCTTTTTCTAAATCTACTTGTCAGGAATAATGTTAAGAATCATAAT
>NW_022952941.1:0-221 GCF_012274545.1 Fukomys damarensis | reverse complement strand
GGGAACCTCACAGAGTTGCAGCACCTTTCTCTGTGGAGCACTTCACATTCATGAAACTGACCGTTTTTGCTTTAAACTGCTAAGCGGCGAGAGGAGCTGTTTCCCGGGGAAAACTGTACTTTAAACCGCAGAAGCCCTCAGCAAAGTGCGTTTGTGTGCTAAAGTCAAACTGAACCTATCCCCAAGTATACAGAGTTCTGGAGGCTTGTGTGCACTCAGAG
>NW_022952940.1:0-283 GCF_012274545.1 Fukomys damarensis | reverse complement strand
ACTGAAAACTACAGCACTCTGAAAAAAGAAATCGAAGAGGATATAAGAAAATGGAAAGATATCGCCTGCACCTGTGTAGGAAGAATCAACATAGTGAAAATGGCCATACTACCAAAACTGCTATACCCATTCAATGCAATGCCAATTGAAATTCCAACATCATATTTCACAGAACTAGATAAAAGAATCCAAAAATTCATCTGGAACCAGAAGAGACCTGGAATAGCAAAAGCCATCCTAGGCAACAGAGACATGTCAGCGGGTATAACAATTCCCAATTTGA
>NW_022952939.1:0-219 GCF_012274545.1 Fukomys damarensis | reverse complement strand
ACTGTGAAGATCAAAACCAACTCCTTTCAACCCATAAGACAGGAAACCACAAGCCAAAGAAGTGAGGCAACTAATAAAATACAGATCCTCTCACCCAATAGACTTCCAAGGCTGCCAGGAGCTCTCCCTGTCACACTGGGTTGAGTTCATTAAAGACAGGCAGAGGGAAATCTGTGAATATCACCTGCCACCCAACACTATCACCAGTCATTTCACATT
>NW_022952938.1:0-404 GCF_012274545.1 Fukomys damarensis | reverse complement strand
TTCATAGACTGAAATTAAAGCTTTATATTCATCACTGGGTTACCTATTTTAGAATCTTTAATTTTTCTTAAAAATAATGGAGTATTTCTCCAAAATTTTTTCATGATATTGTAATTGCGCAGATTTATTAGTGGAGGAAAGGATTGCCCAACCAGAGTTCAATATTAATTATGTTAGGTACTTTTCTCTTCTCTCTTCTTTTCTGTGTATCAATTAAAGGAAAAGGTCCTTATCTTTTTATAGGTAGATAAATAGACAGATATTTAGAGGAAAAACTACAACAGAACACTTGCAATCCAATTCTTTTTTGCAATGTGAGATCAATTTCAAATCAAATATGTTTTTGGTATCCATTTGAGGATCCTGTGGATGTAGCTCAATGGTACCATGCCTGCCTTGCAAGT
>NW_022952937.1:0-285 GCF_012274545.1 Fukomys damarensis | reverse complement strand
TTTCCAGTTCACCAATGGCAAATAGTAGGACAAATGAGGATGAAAAGTCTGATAGTGAACGAAGAGGACACCCTGGACCCATAGCACGGGAGGTAACAAAGCAGATCAATCAGGCTCTAGAAAAATTCAAATCAGAAATAATTTCCCAGTTAACCATAGAGATGATGAGCAAAATAGAAGTCATGATTCGAGACTCTAGAATAGAAACTGACAAAAATATACATGAGCTCAAAACCATGATAGAAGCCATGAAGACTCAGCATAAGAAAGAAATGGAAACAATGA
>NW_022952936.1:0-523 GCF_012274545.1 Fukomys damarensis | reverse complement strand
TCCTCCTCCTGCTCCTCCTCGTTCTCCTCCTTCTGCTCCTCCTGCTGGCTCTCCTCCTCATGATTCCACTTTTTCCTCTTCTTCTTTTCACTTCTTTCTTGTTCTTGCTTTGGTTGTTATTCTTTTCTCATGACTGTTTTGTGTTGTATTGGGTAAGGAGATTTGTAGAGCAAAAAGAAGTCCCCAACAGAGTGCAAAGACAACTGTTGGTGGTGGGAAGGTCGTTTAGGAGGACATTTTTCTGGTGTGCTCAAGGCCCTGGGTTCAATCCGCAGCACCACAAAGAAGCATAAAAATAGAAACTATTGTTTATAATAAGAGAAAAGCCAACCCACCGAGTTGGAAAAATATTTAGCTTGTGCTTCATCAAAGGACTAGTAGCTAGAATATATAAAGAATTGAAGGAAATCAGAACCCCCGAATTGAAAGACCCAGTCGAAGAGTGGGCAACTCTGATGGGCACATACTTCTCAAATGAAGCAATACAGATGGCAAATAAATACATGAAAAGCTTTTCACATTC
>NW_022952935.1:0-227 GCF_012274545.1 Fukomys damarensis | reverse complement strand
AACTGGGACACAGGAAATGAGGTAGACATCAAGGGCCACTGGCGGGGAATCCAGAGAGGTCAGATTTGGGCCAGCTTTGGGATAAAGGGACCCAGGGCCTTAGCGGGGCAGCCAGGACAATCTGAGCAAGGGTATGTGTGACAGGGCATGAGCAGGAAACAACAGCTGGGGTGGGGAGGAAGCTGGCAAGGTGGGCAGTGCGGACGCAGGGACCTGCCACAGCATCT
>NW_022952934.1:0-243 GCF_012274545.1 Fukomys damarensis | reverse complement strand
AGAAGGAAAGACAAAAATCATGTGAATATCTAAGTAGATGCAGAAAAAGCCTTGAATAGAAATCCAACATTCATTTATAATTTTTAAAGTCCTGGAAGAAAATAGGAATAGAAGGACCTTATCTTAATCTGGCAAAAGCTATTTATGACAAACCAATGGCAAATATCACATTAAATGGGGGAAAAGATGAAGGCTTTCCCTCTGAAATCATGAACAAGACAAAAATATTCACTGTCGCTACTC
>NW_022952933.1:0-331 GCF_012274545.1 Fukomys damarensis | reverse complement strand
ACAGATTTATCCCTATTAAATTTCATCTTACTTATAATCACCTTGCTTAATTTGTCAAGGTCTTTATGATTTCTTACAGTGTGGTTCTAGCCAGTAATCACCCCTACTCAATATAGAGTAATCTGCATATTTAATAAGCTTACTCCCTATTCCATACTTCAAATCAACACTGCAAATGTTAATTAGAACCACAGCCAATGCTGACTTATGGGAAAAGCTTTATTCAATATACCCTTCCGGGCTGACATTGAGCCATTGATCACTGCCTTGTACAGGACAACTAACAAGCTACGTACCATAATACATACTAACACTACATAAAACCATGACA
>NW_022952932.1:0-654 GCF_012274545.1 Fukomys damarensis | reverse complement strand
ATGTCACAGACTTGAGCAAACTTGGCTACTTTGGAGGGGGTCAGTTGCTAGTACACACAGAGAGAGACACAGACACAGGTATGCACATACACATGCACGCACACCCATTTTTCTGTATCAGGAGGGAGGGGATGATCATCTTCTTCCTGTTCCTCCAATTCTTTTATTCTGACACCTCCTTCCTAGTCTAAGCTTTAATCTTCTTGGATTTGAACTGTGGCTCTCCCGATGCTCACCACTTCCGGTTCCTGTTCAGATCTGCCCTGAAGATGTCTGTCTTCCTATACCTCAGCACCTGCAGGACACAGGGCTAATTTCTTAAGCCCCTCTTAAACCCTTCTCCCACTCTACTCCACCTTATCCACCCTCCTGCTTTTTCCTCAATTCCTCCAACCAATCATGACCCCGTTCCTATTTCTGTGAGCTTCCAGCAGCTCTTAGACTAAGAACAGTGCTCAAAGGCTGATCAGACTCCACCTTGCAGCTCAGCCACTCCTAGTCTGTCAGCTGTAGCCAGGTGAGGAGGTCTCAGCCCCTATTTCTTTGTCTCTAAAACAAGAACCTGAATGTTGGCCCCACAGGCGAGGTGACTTGTGGCTGACCCTTAATGAGGGGCAGTGCATCCAGATGTTATCAGCAGGGGTTGACTGCAGT
>NW_022952931.1:0-607 GCF_012274545.1 Fukomys damarensis | reverse complement strand
TAAACCGCAGAAGCCCTCTGCAAAGTGCGTTTGTTGTCTAACGTCAAACTGAACCTATCCCCAGGTATACAGAGTACTGGAGGCTTGTGTGCACTCATAGCTGCTAGACACTCGCTTAGGACTGAAGGGCTTCTCTGCTAAAAGTGCCCCACAACTGTGTTTCAATCTCTGAAAGGCAGAGACGTACAAACAAAAAGAATAAAGTTGTGCTCCACATAAGAGTTGGACTTCACTGGTAAACTCACAGAATTGCAGCACCTTTTTATGTGGAGTACTTCACATTCATGAAACTGACCCCTTTCACTTTGAACGGCTAAGCGGCGACAGAAGCTGTTTCCCAGGGAAAATTGCACTTTAAACCACAGACGCCATCTGTAAAGTGCGTTTGTTTCTAACGTCAAACAGAAACTATCCCCAAGTATACAGAGTTCTGGAGGCTTGTGCGCACTCAGAGTTGCTAGGCAGTCTCTTAGGACTGGAGGGCTTTTGTGCTAAAAGTGCCTCACAACAGTGTTTCAAGCTCTGCCAGGATGAGACCTACACACAAAAAGGAATACATTTGTACTCCATATAAGAGGTGGACTTCACTGGTAAAGTCACTGAGTTG
>NW_022952930.1:0-1530 GCF_012274545.1 Fukomys damarensis | reverse complement strand
TTTTTTTTTTGTCAGTTTCTGTTCTAGAGTCTCGAATCATGACTTTCATTTTGCTCATCATCTTCATGGTTAACTGGGGAATTTTTTCTGATTTGAATTTTTCTAGAGCCTGATTGATCTGTTTGGTTACCTCCTGTGCTATGGGTCCAGGGTGTCCTGCTGGTTCACTACCAGACTTTTCATCCTCATTTGTCCTACTGTTTGCCATTGCTGAACTGGAAATCTGTCTTTGTGTCTTGCTTAAGTGTTTTCTCATTTTTATTTTTGTTGTTGGGTTGTCCTTGGTTTAATTTCTGGGTATTACTTAAATCTTCCTGATATAGTTGCGTTTTAGCTTTTGAGTTTCTAATGACTCATAGACATCCTCATTTTCATATCAGAGAAGACAGCTCATTAAAACAATCACAATCCTTTATCCCAATTGATACATTCAGCAGCCCAATAGGATCAAGCACAGCTTGCAAACTGATCACTTGTGGTAGTCATTAATCTATCACCTTTAAACCATGTGAATTAAATTAATATCAAGAAGCAGCCCAAAATATGTTTGCAGCCAATATGCTTTTCAATATAGCATCTTTTACCATTTAGGAAGAGGGGTTAAACTTAGGATGAGAGGAGTAGATAAGTGAAAGAATTGGAGCAGGTTTGAAGTGAAACCAGAGGATGTAGAATGACCTTACTATCTTTAGGAAGCTATTAACTTCTGAGGGGATAGACAGAGTGCAGGAATAAGGACAAGAATATGTCCTCTTAACAGTAACAGGGGCTTGCCTTCCCTTGAACCTATGGATCCATGAGTGAGGTAAAATGACAGGAGAAAAGAACATAAAGAAAAAAAAAAGAAAAAAAATAAAAGAAGTCTGAGTTAGGGCAGGAGCATGATAAAAAAGGAGATGAGGGATAATATGATGGAGCAAGAGACTGAGTTGGAGAGAGAGGACAGAAAAAAGAAAGAAATTTTAGGGTGGAAGGAGGAAAAGAAAAAAAGAAGAAAAAAGAATTTGAAGGGCCTTTTTCAGATTATGTCTATGTTGTTATATTATACCCCATGTACAGCCATGGGCAGAACCAAATCCCCTGATCTCAGCTAGCCAATGGCAGGTCTGCATGACTCAGACGACCTCAGTGCACAAGGTCTTACTTGAGTTTCCCAATCCACAGGGTTGAACTCCCCTCAGTTCTATTACAGGTTTCCCCTGCCCTTTCTTTAAAGATGTTGAAAGTTGGGAGCTCAGAAAACTACCCTTCATGAGCACCTATGCCTCTGCAGAGTGGGTCCAAGAACTGGCCCAATCAGGAGGTTTGAGAATGGTTGGGGGAGCAGGTTGTGGGGGTGTTTCAAGGGTGCCTGCGCAGCTACCTTCCTTACTGAATCTGGTGGCACACAGTCAGGGAGGTTGCACACCTGCCATGTCGGCCCGAGCAGGCAGCTGGAGAGACCTCCTCTGGGGTCCTTGATTCCTTACTGGATCTGGTGGTGTGCAGTTGGGTAGGTCGCACACCTGCCAGGTGGGCCTGAGCAGGCAG
>NW_022952929.1:0-200 GCF_012274545.1 Fukomys damarensis | reverse complement strand
CTAACTGGAAGACACAATGTCAGAATCATCCTAGTGCTAGTTCTCTTTGACCCACACCAAGGACGAAAGCAACTTAAGGCCACACAGGTAAGAAGGCACCAGTCCTAGCTTTGAACTCTGGAGCTGCTCCCATGCTGCCGGTCCAGACCAGATACCGTGAGGCTTCTTTCACTGGACAGAGCCAGGCCACGAGGCACTAT
>NW_022952928.1:0-1354 GCF_012274545.1 Fukomys damarensis | reverse complement strand
CACATATCTACATGGTTGTTCTACTTTGTTCCAACTTGTTGGAAAGAACTATCATTAACTCCTACAGCTAGAAAATGGGAAAATCTCAGTAAAGCCTCATCATTTTAGTTGCAACTGCTTGGAAAATAAAAATAATTGAACTTTCAATGAAAATTACCTTTAAAGCATGTGTGACAATGGAGCATTGCAAAGAAAATTAATAACAATGTTCAGGGACGATGTTTAAACCATTTAGGACATCAGTGTTTCAAGCATGATCTATTTGTTAAAGGAGAGCTGTCTATGACACTATTCACACAGAAAGGCAGGATAGGTTTAATTAAGCATGATGGATAGCTCTTCCTAAGTTTGCTAGTCATTCCCGTTAGCTTTCTAAACTTGTGAGGTTTTGTTGTAAGTGCAGACCAATCCACACACCCTTACCTACAATTACGCAAGTGAACAAACTACTTATCAACCAACATGTTTATTTGCCATCACCTACATTCCACAAGCAAGTAGTTTTTCCCTTTCTTTTGGTCCACAATAACAATTCTGCCTTTGAGTCATAAATAGACTACTCCCCAAACCTCATTCTCATAATTATATAATTATAATTTTAGCAGTATAAAATTAAAAGAAAAAATATTCCCTAATTAATGTATAAAAATGATTTCCTTCTTCCCAAGCCTATAGATTTCATGATAGAGCAGAAATTATCACAATCTGTGCTTTTAAAAAAAATACACCAAGATTCATTTACAAAACTTTAAATAAATCATATGCTTTCTTAAAATATTATTTTTATATATTAGGTTGTATAAGCAACCAGCAGATGAAACTTGAAGGCAGCTCCTCTCAAGACATAAGCATGAGAGACATATATTAAGAATCTTACCAGCCTAGGACCAGCAGATGATGAAATCTGACAGATTGGCTGGCATCATCCCCCCCATTCTGGGTGCTTGTCTCATGCAATCTGCTCCCACGGGGCTGAGCCATTGCCTTGTTCTAAAAACATCTACCACACACACACACACACCACCTCCGATCCTGGAAACTGAAGAACTCTACACTGTGGTAAACATTTGTTCTCTGAAGTTTTACTAAACTTTTAGAATTCATATTTACCACATGCTAAGAATATGCCAAATGCACAACATTCAGAAAATTTCCTCCATTACTATCCACAGTAGCTCAAAAATATTTGTTCAGCAAACTTCTACTGAGCACCTGTTATGTGCCAAGCACTGTGGCAGGTATCAGAGAAGTAAAGCTGAGATGGAGACTGGTGTTCTCTCTCTAGATAGCTCTCATGTGTTTGCTTTTGTGCTCAAGATTGAATCCTGAGCCTTGCACATGCAAGGCAGACATC
>NW_022952927.1:0-376 GCF_012274545.1 Fukomys damarensis | reverse complement strand
TTATAGCACGTTACAGTTAGCAAGGGGTAGAGGGAAGACTCACACCCAGGGTGGAGTCAGACTCACACCCAGGGTGGAGAGCTCACTGTCTTTCCTGGCCTGCACCAATGATGACTGGAGATTGAACAGTGCTAGGAAAGCAAGGACATCGTGATGGGCCAGGTGGGAGGAAACTCAGGGTGCTTCCCAAAAAGAGTGCTAAGAGCCTTAAAGGCTAGCTAAGAGTTCATAAGGGGATTGCTTCTCGGCCTTTTGGCTGAGATCAAGCAAAGAGTTCACAGGGGAGACAGATGCCAGGGAGGGGAGGGTATGATGGTGGCACATGTGCAGACAGGGAGACATTCTAGGCAGAAGCACAGCATCTGCAAAGGCACGG
>NW_022952926.1:0-208 GCF_012274545.1 Fukomys damarensis | reverse complement strand
AGGATAGGGTATGAATATTCTCTTACCAGAGCTTTAGTTTCCATGGGGTCTCCTTCCTCATCCTAGGTACTAACAGTTTTTGTCTCCCTTTCTTTTCCTGGACAGTAACCTAGATGTCTCTTCAAAAATTAGCTTTTGGTTTTATTGATGCCTTGGGTTGTTTGTCTGCTTAAAAAAATCTTATTTCCATTCTGCTCGTATTATTTCT
>NW_022952925.1:0-214 GCF_012274545.1 Fukomys damarensis | reverse complement strand
GGAAGCCAATTTTTGAACCACTTATTTTTTCATGCAGAGTACAAGATAAAAAGCTAGTCTACTCGATAAATGAATTAACACTTAATTGACCAGTTGACATTCTGTGTAATATAGACAAAAGGCAGTATGAAATTAATAATAATTCTTGCCCCTAGATATTCCTTTGCCTCCAAATATAAAATCTTTTGAAAATTATTAAACTTTTCATGTTTCT
>NW_022952924.1:0-225 GCF_012274545.1 Fukomys damarensis | reverse complement strand
TAATCCAATTTTAGAGCATTCAATATTATGTGTAGCAGAATTTCCAAATCTTCCATTTTATGGGAATCTAACACCAATTAATGACACTGGACATAGATATATAGATAAAACAATTCCTTCAGCAAAAACAAATAACACATGGAAATGGTCAGATTGGTCAAAGATTTTACCTTTAGGAGTAGAACATTGGAAATTCCCAATAATTTTAACAGACACTCAATCCCA
>NW_022952923.1:0-293 GCF_012274545.1 Fukomys damarensis | reverse complement strand
ACTCTCCCACCACATTCCTACTTCAAAGTATTTACTCATTTTAGAAAAAGACTGTAGTTTCTATGTCTTACTAACAAACAAATCTCTGATCTTACAGCAGTATCTGTTAGTGACTTGAATTCCTGCTTCTTTCTTTCAGAGCATTTAGCTGCATCCTGCTTCATTTGCGGTTTCCTAAAAGGCTCTTTACCCGTAGAATGCACATCCAAATATCAGACTAAATATATGCGAAGTTCCCTGACAGCATGAGCTTCCAGGATTCTGGCTCCTCTTTCCCAGTCAGTCTCTGAGAA
>NW_022952922.1:0-462 GCF_012274545.1 Fukomys damarensis | reverse complement strand
CCATTAACCTGCTGGCTGCTGTGTTCTCTTTCACAGTGGCCACTCTCACTTTGCAGAACATACTTCCTTATCTTCAATACTTCCTATTTTCAGGAAATGTAAAACCTAGTACTCTTTGTGCCTGTCTTGTCCAATTCTTTAGGACAACAAGAATCTGAAAAGACTCTCTAGAAGGAGCCCACAGCATCATGCAACCCCAGTAACAGGACTACATAGGGTCATGGTTTAATTCAGGCCTGGAAATCTTATGCAGTTTTTTTGCATCACAAGATCCATTACAACAAAGTGTACTATGTTAATTCCCGCCTTGAATTACCTGTAGATACCACAAATTCTGACTCTTACTTTCATTCACTTACCTATCAACATGGTTTAAAATAATAATTTTTCCTTATGATAATGTTTTTTTAATCACAATGGCCTGAAATAAAATATCACATCACTATTGACCTGAATCTACTT
>NW_022952921.1:0-223 GCF_012274545.1 Fukomys damarensis | reverse complement strand
GTGGTTAGGCCCAGAGTTAAGAGGGAGCCATGACTGCAGGAGGATGCTCAGGGACAGAGACGTTGCTGCCTTAGAAAAAGGTGTAAAAAGGCTGAGCCATGGACCACGGATGCAGACAGCATTCACGGGCTAGAAAAGACAGAGGTGCTCCCCCCAGTGTCCAGATCAGAATGCAATTGACCACAGGTTGATCAGAGCAAATGAGACTCAAGAACTGCAGGAT
>NW_022952920.1:0-371 GCF_012274545.1 Fukomys damarensis | reverse complement strand
CATCCCTGGTCATTCAAGAGATGCAAATGAAAACAACACTGCGATTCCACCTCAGTACAGAAAGAATGGCTGCTATCATGAAATAAAACAATGATAAATCTCGGCAGGGCTGTGGGGAAAGGGTAACCCTGCTCTCCTGCTGGTGGGAGTGCAGACTGGTGCAACCACTGTGGAAGGCATTATGGAAATTCTTCAAAAAATGAGGATTGGAGGTCCCATTTGACCCAGCTATCCATCTGCTCGTTATCTTTGCAAAATAATTAAAAGAATCATACCACAGTGATATATGTGCACCCGTGTTCACAGCGGCACATGTGGGACACATGAGGGTTAATTCTGTCTGTTAGCTTGAGAATCCACGGAATAGCCAT
>NW_022952919.1:0-201 GCF_012274545.1 Fukomys damarensis | reverse complement strand
TTGCCAGTTCTGACAGTGCAGAGCGGGGTGGGGGGCCCTGGTAGCTGGGGTGAGGAGAGTGGACCCACCACGTGCCCACCTCCGGCCTGCGGGAAGAAGCCAGCGGGAGAAAGAGCCTATTTGTGATCGCTGAAGATCACAGCCAATTCTGCAGTGGGTGATAATGATTCATTTCCTCAGTGAAGGTTTGGGAGGACTAGA
>NW_022952918.1:0-209 GCF_012274545.1 Fukomys damarensis | reverse complement strand
TGTCTAAGTTTTGCTAGTCATCTGTCAACTTCAGTTTCCTTGTTCCTTTGTGATAGCCCTGCTTTCAACCTGTGGTCATAGAGCAGCCTTATCAGCCTTACCTGTGAACTTGATGCAATTGCAAATACTTCCCACCCAGACCCAGGGAGGCCCTGAAATCTGAGCTCTAACAACCATCTAGGGAGTTCTGATGACTGCTACTCCCTGGG
>NW_022952917.1:0-232 GCF_012274545.1 Fukomys damarensis | reverse complement strand
CACCCTTTCCCCTTACCCCAGCCCCCGCCTGCTTCCCCAAGCTTGTCACTCTTTTTATCCAGAGCTTGTGCACACATCCACCCTGGAACCACACATCAGATCATTTCAGGCTCTCAAGGCATTGTGCATGCTGTGCTCTTGGCCAGAGCCTTTTATCTGTTTCTGTACCCATCAGAGTTTGCTTCATCCTTCAAAGCCTAGATCAAAGCCACCGCCTCCCCAGGGAGCCTGG
>NW_022952916.1:0-420 GCF_012274545.1 Fukomys damarensis | reverse complement strand
GAAAGCCAGTATGACAGCCATGAAATAGGAAAGTCATAATTAAAAGAAACACAGAGAAAAAGACGAGAGAAACTGAGTATTGGGCCAACCTAAGCTGCTCTGGGAAACAAAGACAAAGAATTCCCAGGACATTCAATGTTTATTCTTTACATGTGTGGGAAGGGGGAAGCTGAGCAGACATTGGGACACCTGCTTATCACAATTATCAAGCAGGCAGAGTTGTAGAATGTAGGTACAAGCATACCTTTGCTAAAGAGAAAGAAGGTTAATTCAAAAGTGAGCAATGTAGCCAGAGCTGAGATGACCTTGGCTGGAAGTGAACTTAGATGACTAGACTACTTCCAATGTAACACAGCTGAATTATGGAAGGGCAAGATGCTTGTGCCAGTACAGCCTGGTAATGCTGTGCAGAGGTGTCCA